>NC_056731.1:1096592317-1096892317 GCF_019279795.1 Protopterus annectens | reverse complement strand
TGGGCCTTCCCATGTGATCTCACTGTACTCAGTAGAATGTACTGATGTGATGGGACTGGGAAGAGTGTCCAGTATCGTATTTATATTACAGGAGAGGCAACTCAAAAGCCACCATGTTTTAAGAACACAACAACAGTTGGGCAGGAGGGTGGGAAGAAATGGAAACAGTATCAGAACAGAAAAATGAAGTGCAGTAGAAGCAGATGGGATTGCTTTACAAGTGCAAGCAGTAATAAATTCAACCAATAAATAAATGCAGCACAGGAATGGAAAATATCACTGAAACAAAGAGCAAAAAATATATATGCTTATCAGTTTAATAATCCAGATGCAAGCAGTGGTAAATTCAACCAATAAATAAAAGCAGGATGGGAATGTAAACAGTCACTGAAACAGAATAAGAGCAAAAATATACTTAAAGCAGTTTAGTAATCCAGATGCAAGCAGTGATAAATTCAACCACTAAGTAAATGCAGCACAGGATTGTAAAATATCACTGAAACAGAGGAAGAGCAAAAAAATATGCTTGTATCAGTTTAGTAATCCAGAATGATCTTAGAAGCACCAGCCACAGGTACACAATTTTCCCATTTGCTGTCATTGCAGCTGTCTTACCTGTAAACAGTTTCATCCCTTGTCCCTTCAGTTTTGCATTCCATGCTCATTCCTTTGCTGAAGGTCTTACTTAGAGTCTGCATGTAAAGTCACATTATGTGCATATTGCAACTTTGTTGATTTGTCTGCTCAGACCTATTTGCTAATGTAGTTCATCATCAGTATGCACAGCAGTGGGCTTTGAGATGAATCTTAACGTACACTCATTTCATTTGGGAACTCCCTTGTGAGACTGAACACTGTGCGCACTTGAGTCTTATGGTCTTTGTACCTAGTCTGCACTAATTCTACCAATGTTTTTGGACTTTAAACCACAGCAAGATTACCAAAATCATCTTTCTTGGGACCTTGGCATATGCTTTCACCAGGTCTAGGAATGTCCATTTGGACTCTTTCGTCATCTCTTTCTTCTAAAGTGCATGTCTCACTGCAAATGCTGGGTCAGTTGTGTTGCATCCTTATCTGAATCCAAAGTGGTCTTCACCCATATAACTTTTTACTACTCTGCTTATTTATCAGTCACCCTCTCCAGAGCTTCCATACAGTGTAATAGGAATTTGATACCTCAATAGAAGAGACCAGTTGGCATGATGGTTATCGTCCTTGCTTCCCATGCAAAAGATCAGTTGGCATGATGGTTATCGTCCTTGCTTCCCATGCAAAAGATACAAGGTTTGATCTGGACTTCCAGCCAATGCCTGTTTGATGTTTGCATGCTCTCTCTGTGTGTCTGCGGGGCACCTTCCAAAAACATTAGTGCTTCCATCTCAAACTCATCCAAGAATGTAGTTGTTGATAGCACAGATTCTAGATAGTGCCCTATAAGGTGAATAATTGTATAGACTAACTGCTTGGGCGTCTACTGTGGTGGTAAGTGTCCTCAGGATAGGAAAACACAGAACAAGACTGCATGCTGTGGCAGGACTAGTTACTTGACCGTGTAAAATATAGCTCTAGATGATTCAGTTGTGTTGACGAATGTAGAAACAGTCCTGCATTCATTGCAACATAAAGGAAATTTATAAGACTCACCAAGCACACGTGAGGCATTAAACTTGAAATTTGTTTTTATTGCAAATTTTTAACAGGAGTTATTGGAGAAAGTCTGGTCAGTGCCACAAGTAATAGTTAAAAACAATACATACAGGCATTTATTGTAAGCTTCAGAGTATTGTTTTCCTAACATTTACTGATGTAAACATTTGCACAGATTTACTTACTAATAACAAATGCCTCTGCTCTAAAACTGTTTAGGTGGGCTATCAGATAACCTGCCTGTGATGTGTGATCCAGACTTTCTAACTTTTTAGGTGCTTTGGACGTACAAGAGAGAGACAGACAGAGGTACTATGTCAGAAAGGATGTCATTTCCTTTTACATTAATTTTATTGGTTTTCAAGGTAAAAATGAAGTAAACAACATTGATTAATGATTATAGGCAGCAACTCATTTCAGCATAAGTCTCATACAATATGAACAATAATTTCCAGAAAATACATGGAAACAGCATCTGTACAGGCATAGAATACACGGAATGCTCATTCCAAGCCATCAAGTACTTCTTTCACATAGCTTGCTAGTTTTACAATCGGGTGTACAACCATAGATTCTGAATAATTAGCCAGGTAATGATAGATTTACTGTAGTAACCTTGAGGGGACAGTTTCAAAAATGAAAATATTATTTCTTATTAGTAATTTGAAAATAGGTTCCCGAGAAGTCTGCATCTCTGAAAAAAAATATCATGTAAAAATTTACATGCCCTAAAATAATACTTAGTGGTGAGAGAGAAGTTTTCATTTGTCATCTCCTTCAGATTAGTCCAATGAATGTTAATACTGAATTTAGCCTTGGCATATAAGGCAAACAGTGAGATGGAATTCTCATCCTTTAGAAATGAAACATAAGTTGTCTTGAGTTACCCGTTTGTTTGTTTAGTCATTCTGAGTAATACTAAATTGCGTCAATTTGCCATTTAAAATTTTCAAAATTCTCTGAACCATACCTCTCAGCTGTCAAGATTCTTACAGAATGTCCACATTTTTTCCTGTTATGTTTGGTCTGATCCCAAAAAAAATTGTGGTTTTCTGGCAAATCACTGAGGACTGAAGTCACGAAGTAATTACATACATTTGATTTTCAGACTTTGTATCTTTCAGAAAGTGCATGCTAACACAAATCATATTGTTTTAGCAATTTTCTGTGTGTAAGAGCAATATTTAAAATTTCTCCCTATTTTTGGGCCTTTGTCCCCCAATTATTGTAGGCTTTGTCCAGATTTCTTGCTATAAGAGTTTGAGAGGTGTGCTCTGAGCATAGAGACAAAAACTAAAATATATGCACATCTGCTTCCTCTGCTCCACAAAAGCTGTACTGTATGGAATATAATTCTCTAAATAAATTCAAAACTGTCTACTTGTGGCTTCATTCTCAGTCAGGGAGTCATTTTTTTTTCTGTATCCTATTTCTGGTCCTGTGTCTGTATACATTTGTGCCAACCACCACTGCCCATTTGTTCCCGATCACTGGGGTTTGAGCAATTCATGATGCATTTACCATAAAAGTTGCCATGAGGAATGTTTCTGTTTGGGGCAATTATTATTACATCCGCGGTGGTGCAGCGGTAGCATTGTTGCCTCACAGCAAGAGATTCTCCCGTTCAATTCTTGGCTGGAGTGCGGGTAGTGCCTTCTGTGTGGAGTCTACATGTCCTCCCCGCAGTTGGGTGGGTGTTCGAAAGACATGCGTAAATGGGCGTGCCTTAGTTGAAGGTTGAACGTCGAGCTGGCACCTCGGCGTTTGTGAAAATCTACCGCCAATCGTTAGCGGACCTGAGTTCTGCTGTGGCGACCCCTAACCGAGAAAAGCCGAAAGACAAACAACAACAACAATTATTATTATTACTATTATTATTTATTTTTTGCAATCCCCTCTTTGACTGTTAAGTCTCTCTCCTGGCACTCATTTGGCCCGTTTGTTGCTTTTGGTGGTGGCGGGACGACACTAGACCATTTGTCTCCCTGGAGAATGAGGGTCATGCCATGTAGAAGTGGTGATGGCATTCATACAAGAGCTCATTTTTTTTTTTAATGCCCTGGCATCCCCTATGCATGCCTGCAGCATCCAAGCGATTGGTTTGCTCTGTCTTCCTTGGTCGACAGCGCCTCTGCTTAATCCCCAGTCTCTACTGAGAATGCTACCATGGTAAGTGTGCCCTCCCCTCCAAGAGAGGTGAATTTGTTTTGTATCATTACATTTGTCTTCCCCATACCAGTTGCAGGAGGTGGCCTCTAATCAAGCTCTTTGACTGGGTCATTGTCAGGGCAGTATCTGTTTACCTCAATGAATTTAGCACAGATATAGATACTAATTTAAACTTTGATCACTGTGTTTGTCACAATCAGAAAAAGCATATTGTATAGTTTATCTGATGCCAAAAGGCATGTTTAGTCACTCTGTGGAGATGATTTCACCACTTAATACCGCATTGATATGACCTATTATTGAATAAAATGCTGTACTTTGTAACCTTTGAGCAAGTCACTGGAAACAGTTTGAAAAGTTACAAAGTTTTTGTACTTAGAAGACTCTTAGGATTGGAAAAACTGAATTATGCAGAAAGGCTTCCGGAATTGTAATTGCATTCTTTTTATTCTATACTGTTGAGAGGTGGTTGGTGTCTGTCTAGTCTACAAGGCAGTGTCCGATGTAAACCTGATTTTAAGTGCGTTGCTGGAACACACCACTGTGGAATGTTAACATTAGAAATAAATATAATTGATAGACAAAAATGTGATAGATGCATGACATAAACCTTTTTAATCTAAAGTCTGCCTTTATCTTCGTTTAAAAAATAGGCTTGATATGTATACAGAGGTACAATATATTAGCTGAGGTTTATGGTCTTTGAACCTTTGAAGGCCAGTAGCTGATAAGTTTTGACAGATAACCTGTGGTGTCATACCCTTGTCATTGGTCTCTAGAATGGTGCCATGAACCTAACATTCTCATTGTGGGGTTCTTATTCTTCCAGCTGAACTCATTAGTCCATTATTAATTGTAATAATGGATGCTTTGTTGATGAGTTGGACAGTACACTTTGGTTTCCTCCTGGTACTTGATGTATGACATTTCCTGGAACGAAGGCTTCACGTCTGCCTTCTGTAGAACAAGAACCCTCCTCCATTTACCTGCTTAACTGAATAAAACTGTTGAGACTTCAACAAGGTGTCTTTATTCCTACTGCAAGGAGGGCATTGGAGAGATTGTCTCCTAGATCTCCTAGCTAAAGTTATTTTGTCTGGGCTAACCTTTTATACTCTATCCCTCCTTTAGTTAAGGGCAGTATTGCTGGTTTGTCATGCTTTGGAAAAGAAATTGAGAACATATACCATGTTCTTCATGTTTCACTGTTGCAGTCATTACATTTGGGTAATCTGCTGGCAGGTTGCCCTCAGTCGGCCTGAATTCCAAAGTCTTGGGTCCTGCGTCGGTTGCTGTCTTCTCTTCCATGACGTCAGGTCGTCAGGGGTATAAAACATGCAGCCGACGCCATTTTCTTCAGTCTTTCTTGCCGCGCAGTGCCCGAAGCAGAAGCATTTCTCAAGTGCCGGTCGGCCGACTACTGAAATGTTCGAATTTGAGTTTCAGAACCAAAGACTTCACTAAAGCTAAGTACCCTGTTGGGGAAACTTTTTTCTTGCTCCTTACCGATGTCAGAAAAAGTTAATAATTGTATTACTTGTGGGAAGCAAATACCTCATAAGGATTTCCATTTATACTGTATTCTTTGCCTAGGCCCTGATCACAACGTGCCTGGCTGTCAGTTTTGGCTAGATTTAACCAACGCACTATTAAGCGTCAGTATATTTTTGCATCACAGTATTTTGGAAACACATTTAACTACCCAGAAATGTCGTCTGATAGCAATCCGACTACTGGAGTACATAAAAAGCACAAAGAAAAGGACAGGGAAAGACAGTCGAGATACAAAACCGACGACGAAGCTTCTCCTAAGCCAGTCGTCGGTTCGCCGGTACTCAGTGAGGCGCTGTCGCAGCCCCTGATATCCGCTACCTTCGAGTCGCAGGCTTCTACTGACACCCACATGGAGTCCGGCATGCCACAAGATACTCAAGGTATTGGACCGACGGATGTATCTCCCTCAGATGGGTCAGGAGCTGCTGAGCAGTCACCGGCTTCTGAGGGTGTATTCAGACCTCAACATTTGTATATCAAACCGACGACAGCTGCAAAATGAAAGACAAAAGCAACTTCTAAAACTAAAAAACTGACGCATGAGCCACGTGCACAGGCCTCTATGCCTAAAAAACAGATGATCAAAATGGCTGAAGACCTCATTATCTTGATCAGGGGTACCCTTCCCCCTCCCGATAAGAGGCCTAGGCAAGACATTGATTATGAATCTTCAGATCAGGTTTCTATTTCTTCTGATTCCTCTTCTGATCAGGAGTTATCTATTCCTCCCTATGAGGATTCTGATGCAGAGGAGTCTATACCATCTGCATCTCCTCCTGAGGATTGTTCATTTTGCGAAACCTTGCATACTTTGAGGGAGCCAAGACTTCTCAGAATCAAAAAAGAGGCTCAGGGATTTCCTTCTTCTTCCTCAGCACAGGCCTTTAGCCATTCCCACTGTTTTAGACATTGTGGATGATGTGTTTTTGGAGTCGAGCTTGACCCCTGACTCCTTACCTCCAGCTCCCAGTAAGCTTGACAGATACTACAGGGTCCCTGACTCACATAAATTTTTATTTAGAAACCCTGCTGCTGATCATGAAACTATTTCACAGGGACCAAAGGGAGTTAAGGCCTCAACAGCAAAAAATCCTACCCCCTCTGACAGAGATTCAAGGGCACTGGACAGAGGGGGGGGGGGTTTATACATCTGCAACCTTGGCAATCAGGGCCTTCAACTGTCAGTTTCATATGCTTAGGTACCAACAACATGTTATGGGATTGCTGAAACAGAAAATGATGTTGATTTCAGAATGTGCAGAAAATAAAGAATTGCAGGAATTATTGCATGCAGCTGAACAGGTTGGAAAGCATACTTTGCAATGTGGTTTTGACTCCTTAGAGGCATCCAGCATGGCCGTAGTTACTGGATCTGTGATTAAGGGGCATGCCTGGTTAAAGGAACAGAATTTGCCTGATCATGTTAAAGCTAAATTGCTAGATGCACCTTTACAGCATGATTCTCTGTTTGGTATTAAGGCAGAAGAGGTTTTAAAGAATATGGAAGACAAAGCTAAGTCTATGCAAACTGTTAAAGACTTCTTACAAGTGCAGCCACCTAGATTCAGTAGACTCTGGCCTACAAAAAAATTGGTCCTTTCCTGTGTCAGACAGAGCTCAAAGGGGCAAATCCAGACGCCCTAATGGTTCCAGATACCAGGCGCAAGATTCATACAGGTCAAAGCAATGGTGCGCTACCACCTCCAAATCTGGAGGAGATAAAGTGCAAACCTACAGAAAACAATCCCAATGACTTCCCTCTGCCTACTCCAAGCACTTATCTTTTGGCAGTACCTATAGGGGGAAAGTTAGCACTTTTTGCTCAAACTTGGCAGTTAATAACCCAGGACAAGTGGGTACTAAACATAGTGTCACAGGGATACAGATTCCATTTCCACACTCTGCCAGTGGCAGATGGTTGGCCAGATCTGCCAAAAAATCAGTGGGCAGAGGCACAGAAACAGGTGACATCCCTCATGGATATGGGGCCATTCAGCCAGTACCAGAACAGGAAAACGGACAAGGCCTGGTGGCCAATACTGGATTTATCGATTTTGAACACATACCTGGACATTCCAAAATTCAAAATGCTGACTTTGCAGCAGCTTCTGCCCATGCTAGGCAAGAATGCTTGGCTAGTGACATTAGACCTAAAAGAGGCGAACCTGCATGTCCCAATAAGACAGTCGTGCAGAAGATACCTCAGATTCAAGGCTGGCTTAATGCATTACCAATTCTCTGCACTGCCCTTTGGCTTATCTACTGCGCTCAGGGTCTTCACAAAGTGCCTGGCACCAGTAATTGCATTTTGCAGACCAAGAATAATACAAATATATCCTTACTTAGATGACTGTCCCATTCAAGCAGAGAATAAGGACATTCTTCTTCGACACCTGGTGTTTGTGAAAATGCTTCTAACATGCCTAGGGTACACAATAAAAGAAAAGAAATCACAATTGGTACCCTCTCAAAAGATAACATTCCTGGGTGCAAGCTTGAATACAACTGCCCAGATGGCTTACCTCATGCCAGACAAACAAAGGCAACTGACTACTTACTTCAAACTGATGGCAACAAAGACCCAGTTATCTGCGAGACAAATTCTGCAAGCTCTGGTCTTCATGGCATCCTGCATCCTACTGATTCCATATGCAAGACTGCATATGAGGAAACTTCAATGGTACCTGAAAAGTTTATAGAGTCAACATTCTCACAGTCTGGAAGCAATGATTCCTCTCATACCCTGCCTACAACAGGAGTTTCTATGGTGGGCAAAGGCATGTCACCAAAACATGGGACGGCCCTTCACTCTCCCCCCTGCCAGCCAAACCTTAACAACAGATGCTTTGGATTATGCCTGGGGAGCCCACATGGCAGAAAGATGCATTCAGGGCATATGGACCCCAAAACAAATGCATCTGCATATCAACCAGAAAGAGATGCTAGCTGTTCAAAATGCCCTAACAGCCTTCAAGGACTTACTTCATCCAGGACAACTACTGATAGACGGACGACACCACAGTCATGTGGTATATAAACAAGCAAGGGGGACACACTCATACCCCCTTTGCAGATTAGCCATGGCACTGTGGGACACAGCTTTGACCTTCCAAATACATCTTCAAGCTCAATTCCTGCCAGGAAAACAAAATACACTGGCAGCCGATTTAAGCAGAAACCTTATGGATCCTCACGAGTGGAAACTAAATCCACAAGTCTTCAGCATGATAACAGAGAAATGGGGGAGCCCAGACATAGATTTATTTGCCTCTTCTCAAAATTATCAATTGAAAAGATTCTGCATAAGGACTTATCATAGACAAGCATGGATCAGTTTACACCTTCCCTCCTCTGCCTCTTCTCCCCAAGGTCCTCCTAAAAGTCAGACAGGAAAAACCAAAGATGATACTAATTGCCCCAGATTGGCCCTGCCAGTACTGATACCCAATCCTAAGGAACTTGTCTCCATACCCAGCATGGACCTTACCTCAAAGGCCTCAACTACTGTCCCAGCAAAACAATCAGATCCTGCACAATCAGCTCCAGACACTGAACCTGGCAGCATGGCAGATCATGTAGTTATACAAACGACACATCTCAGTAAAGCTGTGATGGATGTCATTTTGGAAGCCAGAAGGCCTAGTACTAGAAAATCTTATGCTGACAAATGGGAGAGATTCTGTGCTTGGAATCAAGCACAAGGAACTGATACAGCAGAACCAAATATTCCTCAGATATTACAATACTTAACTGAGATGCTTGACAAAGGCCTATCTTTCTCATCAGTCAAAATCCATGCCTCTGCTATTTCGGCTCATTACAATACAGAACCACCAATCTTTTCTCATCCTTTACTAAAGCAGTATCTTAGAGGAGCCAAAAATTTAAGGCCTCCTAGAAGATCACCATTACCTGCATGGGACCTCAATTATGTGTTGGAAAAGCTCACCCTGCCTCCATTTGAACCAACTGCTACTGCTGATATAAAGTTCTTATCATGGAAAACAGCTGGGCTACTAGCAATTACTTCAGCAAGAAGAGTTTCAGAGCTACAGGCCCTCATGGCTGTAGAGCCTTTTATCATATTTTACCCAGACAGGGTGTCTCTGAGAACAAATCCTACTTTTATGCCTAAGGTGGTTTCCAGTGTGGCTCTTAACCAAACAATTCATCTGCCAACTTTTTATCCAAATCCGCAGAACAAGGGGGAGAGAATTCTGCATTCCTTGGATGTACACAGACAGCTAAGATTCTGCTTGAGCAGGACTAAAGCTCTAAGAAAAACTGAGCAATTACTAGTGTCATATGCTGCAGGATCAGAAGGAAAGGCCATTTCAAAGCAGACAATTTCAAAGTGGATAGACACTGCATCCGTTTCTGCTACTTACACCATGGTAAACCTGTGCCAAAGGGCATTAGGTCTCATTCCACCAGAGCTGCTGCTACTTCAGCAGCCTTTCTCAGAGGAGTACCAACCAAAGACATTCTAGAGGCTGCTACTTGGAGTTCTGTTCACACCTTTACAAAACATTATCATTTGCCTCTCTACTGTAAGTCCAGGGCAGGCTTTGCCACTGCAGTGCTGCAGGGCCTTATAGCCACACCTAATGCTGTTTAGCTCCAGCCTCCCAACCGTAGCTTTGGGACTCTACCCAAATGTAATGACTGCAGCAGTGAAAGACGAAGAACATAGTACAGTTGTGTACACTTACCTTAAATGTAGATGTTCGAGTGTATTCACTGTTGCAGTCCAGGTTACCCTCCTGCCATCCCCCTGTCATTCTGGAGTTTATCTTTCCTTCTCTATCTTCTACAACCTATGTGGTGTATTTGCTTGTAGATGAAGCTAAAGTTTATATTGATGCATGTATATATATATATATATATATATTTTTTTTGCTACCTTTTTTGGGGGCACCTGACATCGGGGGCAAGAAAAACTAAAGAAAATGGCATCGGCTGCATGTTTTATACCCCTGACGACCTGACGTCATGGAAGAGAAGACAGCAACCGACGCAGGACCCAAGACTTTGGAATTCAGGCCGACTGAGGGCAACCTGCCAGCATATTACCCAAATGTAATGACTGCAACAGTGAATGCCCTCAAACATCTACATTTATGGTAAGTGTACACAACTGTACTTTCATGCTGCAGTGAGACTGCCAAGCCATGACATTGTTTGTGTACAACAGTGTGATATGCATTCATAACCTTTATGCAGAAAGGTGATGTGGATCTAGTTTCAGGAATTCATTTTCACAAGAGTTTACGTCCCTGAAGGAGGCAGCTTGCCAGTAGACTCCTTCACTTGTATTTCCATTTGCCTCCTGTACCTGTGTGGGGGTGGGGGTCTGTCTGATTACAGTTTTCTCTGACTGGACCTATTCTCCACTATGGGGGAGCATGCTTTTATATTTCAGCTAATTTCACCAAGGTATGGGATCTGGCCCTATGCACATTTTCTATGCCTAGGTAAGGAAGAGTCCAATAGGCCTTCCCACAGTTTCCTTTGATTTTGTTCTCAAAATAAAAAAAAATCAGAGTAGGAAGGCTAGAGATCATTCTTGCTACCACATTTACTGAAAAGGGACTAGATTCAGACTGTTGCATTCCTGGTAATGTGTGTTTGTATACTAATTGAAGCCAAAGAGGAGGCCTCTCACTTGGGGGGTGACAGCAGGCTTCATCTTTGACCTTCGCTAATTCATTATGTATAGTTTGATCTCACCAGACCTTCTTGCAGGTGTTTTGGAAGTGATAAAAGTCATGCTGAGACCTTCACTCATCTTGCATTCAATGCTAAGTAGAAGAGGGTCTCCACTGAGCAGTAATGTCCCCTTCTGCCTCATTTAGAGCTGGGCCCTCACCTACCTCAGTACTTGCATGATTTCTCAGTTATTGTGTCATGGTAGATGTGTTCACTGTTTTGGTTCTCTTTGACATTGTTAGTGGCAGGGTGGTAGTCTATCACAGTCTTCTCATGCAGTTCCTTAATGGGGATCTTGTTTTTATTCCGTTCTGTTTCTTGAGATTTGAAGCTCATGATTGCAGGCTTTGCCCATCTGTGTATAAATCAGCCAGTTTGGCACATTTGAAGTTTGTCTTTTGGAAGATACTTTTTGTGGTAGCCATTAGTTCTGTCAAAGGATCTCAGAGTTGCAGGTACTTGCTTGTTTTCATTAAGGTCTGGTTCCTGCAGGATTAATCATTTTTTCCTGCTGAATGAGATTTTGAAACTTTCACTTAGTTAGAAAACAGACTAGGTATTCATTGACATTTTTATCAGGTTGAGGAAGTTGTAAAATGCTTAAAAAATGTGAGTATCTTGCTGACTCGTAATGTCTTAACGGGAGTCTTGTCTTTGGGACTTAAAGTAGCATAATGTTTTGGTGAGAGCTTGGCAGAAGAACTCATTAGAAGTTACTTGACTAGTTTTTTGCAGACGTCTAGAAAAGGAATGTTCAAGTGATCATTCAGTATATGCAGTTATATGGCTACAGAAGCAAGTTTGTCTTCGGGCAGAATAAACTTTGAAGTGAAATCAGTTTACCTGTAATACTGATTTTCTGTATTGTATTAGATGTTACTGCTTTCTATTTTATGGATGCAAACCAACACGAGCAGACAAGATTTAGGGTGCAGGATTTGCATTTGGGTATGTTTTGAACAGCATTGTAGCTAGGCATTGAAGTGCACAGGGGCATTAGAAGGTTTCGAGCTGTTTTTTTTTCAAGGAGAAATTAATATCAGTAGATATGCTGAGGAATGTTTGAAGAAAAAAAAAGTCTGCCCTTAGATAGGGGTGACCCTGTTCAATCTGGATCAATGGATGGGGAATCGCAAATTCACACCTGGGGTAGTGTCTGTGTCCCTTATGGACAGCGGCAATCTGTAAAATACTCAAGGCATATGCACAAACCTGCGCCATCTTCTTGCCCCTAGGGGCCACATATTGAGTAAAATTGGGTTATACTGGCTAGGCTTGTAAGGGCTCTTAAACCGTTAGCCTAGTAATGTCCTATAAACCTATAGAGGCTGTTTATATATTGTTATTCCGAATGGGTGAAACATGGTGTTGTAAAGTTTATTGCACTGCTGTAGTTATTTGAATATAGTGAGCTGTGACTTTTAAGGCAGTAGTTGGAGGTTAATTGCATGGCCTTATAAAATATATAATGAATATAGTGTAGCACTCCTTATAAAGACTGTGTATGAGTTGCTGTACTGGATAGAAGGATGTTAAGATTTTATTATTTGAAGTATTTTGCATTGTAGTGATCTTTAGTTTTGTTACTTGAATGTGGTCTGGAGTGGTTTTTATCTGTGGCTTTTAGTAATCTACCTCTGTGTTGATCATTTTTTTGATATGTACAGGATTCTCTCTCTTCCTGATGAGTCATGCAGGTAATCAAGTTCAGTGTTTCATTTTTTCGGTTTATCAAGTAAACATTTATTGACTCATGAATCCATTGATTTTTTTATTCTTCTTCACTTCCTGTCTCTTCCACTCTGTCACTACAAGCTCCTTCCTCCACTGAGTCATGATCTTGTTTGTTCTCACAGTTTACTGGCATCAGAGAGTATGGTGGCAGGGGTGAAACCAATATGAGGGACTGTTATTCATATAGCCAGGAAGGATTTGTTGATTCTGTATGCTGCTGTTCTTGCACGCAATGTGTGCTAAGATTCATCTGTCTTCAGTGATTCAAAGAAGACCCCCATGGTCCTATCTGCCTTGGGGTTTAGCTTCACACCCCCCATCCCAGGGCCACCCCTATCTAAGGGCAGACACTGATTGTCCCGTGGGTGGAAAATTGTATGACACATCCCCATTCCTAAGAAGCATTAGTTTTGTGCATTACATAAAGGATGATAGTCTAATACCCACTCCTCAGTAGCTTGACATCTGTGTCAGACTGCCCTGATGATTTGTGCATGTTCACACACTCAACCTTCTGCAGCTGTTACACCCAAACCCAGCATGATGACTGTGGATATCTCAGTCCTTCCTACAGCATGCTGGAATACCTGCCTCTGATAGGTACCAAGCATGTGGCAGACAGGCAGGCATACCTCTCAACCTTGTAGAGCAAAATAAAATGGATGAAGCCATAAAAAATGTGGGAACAAAGGCCTAAAATAGGGACAACTTTTAATTATTGCTCTTATAAACTTAGAAAGTTGATGGAATAAAAGGTTTTGTATTTGAATGATTTTTCTGAAGGGTATGAAGTTTGAGACTCAAACGTCTGTCATTATTTTCTGAAGTCAGTCCTCAAAAAATAGTCAGCGATTTTCCAGAAAGCCATAATTTTATGAAGAACAGCCAAAAATGTAAGGCAAAAATCTGGACATTTAAGAGGTATGCAAGGCAGGGCTACCCTCCGTTTCACCCCAGGTTGGTTGAACGTGTGACATTCACTCATCACTAACTCAGTCCTAGGGCTCAGTGAAGGCTTTATTCCCCTGTCCTTCAGAGAATAGGCACCAAACTCCTTAATGTGTAGTAAAACATAAAGGCCTTCTATATGAAAATTATTTTTTGCGTCACATACCCCAAACCTATCCCGAGTCTGATAACTTCTCTTTGTGTCACATGTGACATGAAGTAGTATTACACAGTCGGTCTTTTCTGCAGTTCCATTCACAGTCTGGTGGTGTAAAGGCAAGAAGCCCTGACTGTGATCTAGGCAAGTCCAGTAGAGTGTTTGACAGGCTACAGCAGTGAAACTGGGTATGCCCATCTTGTGGAGGGGTGGGGATGCAAACTGAGTTGATAACTCAGTCCCTAATGAGGCGTGTCCATTGTAAGACTTGGGAATGTCTTCATAGGCTACATCTCGTGACTCACCCTGCCTATGTTACTGACATTAGCTCACAGGAGAAAAGGAGATGTGGCTTGTTAACAACCTTGTCCTCTGGATATGTGCCACAGTTAGCAGATGAGTCTGGGCCTCTGCCTGGCCACAACTGAACAGCATTAGCTAGGGGTTAGTACTGGTTAGATATCAGATTTCCCCATTCCCTTCCTTCAAGAGAAGGCAGACGGCCTTGGCAGAGCAGCTGATAGTCAGCTGGGGCAAGGAACCAAAAAAAGATACAGCTTCAGTTTTTGAGTGCAGAATTTCCAAACTGCTTCAGTGATTGTGGTGCTTGTAGTTGAAATGCTGCTGAAGACATGAGAGCAAAAGTTGCAAAAAAATAATAATTTAGAGTGTATGAGAGTAAGGTTTGAAATTGAAAAAAATATTTTATTTCCCATAAGTAACATTTCATATTTTAATGTTAGTAATGGGAAAATGTGAAAGCATAACTTTAAAGCATTTATTTTTTATATTGGAAATTGAAGAAAGAGACTATCTTACCGTAGTTTTTGGCAGTAATATTGTAGAGACATCTTTCAACTGGAAGACCTTGCAGTGTGAAGAAAAAGCTTCAAGAGTTCCAAAGTCTGGTGCAACGTGAAAAGCAGCATTTGGTGCCAAAGGAGATTTTGTTTATTTAGTATGTGTACACAGTAAAGCATACATGTAATCAAGCTGATCAAAAGAAGACATATGTTAGGCATGATATGTATTCAAAAGCCACCTTTACTGAACAACACTGAAGAAGAAGTTGGGTAACACACAGATCTGATGTTATCCATGTCACTATTCCTCACTTCTGGGTTGTAGGATCCAATATCGGATCCGAGCCGGGAACTTTTCAGATAAATCCAAGGCTCTAGCTCCACCCACTCCCATAATTCCTTGTTGCCCTGTACCTCCACAATCTCATTTGCCGCTTCACCGCATCAGACGTGATTCCTTTGGCTCGAGTCCTTCTGTAGGATAGTGCACATTTTCAACTTCATTTTTGTCTTTATTAGCTGTTAGTCTTCTTGTAGTGTCTTTAGAGTTATACTTTTATAGTTTTTGTACTACTGTTAGCCTCCCCTCCCTTCTAACTAATTGCTTCGTGTCAGCCCTTTTTAGCGCTAATTTTTCCCTGTTAAGAACTTCTCTTTAAACGTGGGCATAATTTAATTTCTTGTTCTGATTTGTGAGTTATTTAATTGTGTTAGTGTAGTGGTTGTTTTTTGCTGTTTTTTACTTGGTTTAGACCTGGTTACAACTTCTGTGTTTGGTCCTTTTTTTCTCCCTTATGTCTGACAAACCAGCAGAGTTTAAAAGGTGCTCCTCGTGTGGTCGGATGCCCCTTTCCGACTCACACGAGGAGTGTCTCCATTGTTTGGGCACCAACCACCTGGAGGTTGAATGTGGCATTTGTGCCGTCTTCAACCTAGGGCCTTGGTCGAGCCCTGCAATAAGTTGCTATTAAAAGGGATGGCTCAGGAGGGTCCATTGCTCAAACCGGGTCCCTCTGACCACAAGAGGAAGGCATCTTCTATCCTTGGGTCCTCTTCTAAGAAAAGAAGCCTAGGCCATCAGATCTTAGCTCGTCGAATCCGATTCCAGCCTTGGCACTATCTGATCCAAGGTCCCACAGATCTACTCCTGGATGCAAGGTCTCTGGTTCGAGACCTTTGGATTTGAGGTCCTGAGAGTGTATGCCCGGATCCAAGGCCTCCGGATCGAGGCTTTTGAATCTGACCCATACTAGACCTGCCATGGATTCGACTTCCTCAGATCCGAGGCATTTGAGTCCTAAACACTCCGAAGTGGACGGATCCAAGACCCGTGTCGGATGCCATGTTTATTGGGGACTCACCACTGGGTTCTGGCCTGGAGCAGCATTTTATAGGTCCCAGGCACAGAAGCTGTTCTTTAGAAAGGTATAAGAGGTCCTTGGGGTCTAAACACGCGTCCCCAGCTAGGTCATCAGCCTTTTTTGTATCCTCCAGGAGCTTGCTCCCATCTGACATGGACAGGATTATGAGGTATTTCCTCAAGGCTCAAATTGAGTTGGGGCTTCTTGCGTCCCCTGCCCATCCCGGCCAGTGGTCCTTTCCCTGCCCCTGCACTTTAATCTCCTCGTCTGACCTAGGTGGTTTTGGATTCCCAGGACCTGGGGTGTGGTGAGGAGGTGACAGGGGCTCCTAGAGCCCACCCTGGCTGTGCCCCCCCCCCCTCGGAGCAGATTTGGTCCCGACTCCAAGCAGTTGCTCCAGAGTCATTGGGAGGGGGTTCCTGTCCAGCCTGTTTGGACCTGTCCCTTCCCACTCTGTGCTTTGGGTTTTGACAGTTCGGGGCTGCTTTTATCTGGGGGGGGGGGTCTTGAGGCAGTAGAATGCTCTGCTCCCTCTTCTCAGGTGATCTTGCCCGCCAGGAATAGAGAGGGGGCATCGTCCAGCCCTTAAGCCTTCCGGGTAGTGTAGAGGACTTTCTCCACCACTAGAGCTGCCTCCCCTGCTCCCCAGGGTCCTTCCCAGCTCCCCATATCTCGTGTGCATTGATCCTTCTCATCCTGCTCCCAGTCAGTCCTCCCGAACCAGCCTTCAAGTGGGATTTGCGCCATTTGGGGTTCCCCTCTCTTCCAATTCCTCCCCTGAGCCTCCCTCAAAGGATGTGTGTCAGAAAAGAGCATGTAAGAGAAGGCACCTAGACTCCCAGATGGAGTCCCTCACCGAGGATACGGACGTCAGTAAAGGGCACAGGTCCCTCCGATCTCCCCCCAAGATGTCTCCTTTGGGAGGCATCCTAGGGATCCTCAAATTGAAGGGCAGATGATCCTCCAACCCCCGAGTCCGTGTTCCTGAAGGCATTTGGGGTGAGACCATCTAGCACCTGGGTTTTCCCCCCTGCTGATTAACTGATGGGCCTTATCACCAGCAGGGCATGGAAGGAACCTGATACTGTGCCAGTGCTATAATGGTAGCTGCTACCACTAAAAAGTAATTGGTGGAGTACATCTGTGCATCCCCCAAATCGAGAATCCTGGCCAGTCGTCGGACATGGAAAGCGAGTTTTCACCTTAGATACCTTTGGTCTGTGTGTGCTTAATTACTTGGCACACTTCACCTGACTCTAGAGGGTTTAGTTAAGGAACTCCCCACTTCCCCTTCTGAGTTGATGCCTGCTGAGGAGTTGAACAAAGTGTCTCCCATGCTATCCACTCTTGCATCCCTCGCTAATTCCCTGGTGAGGTTGATTTCCAATGCTGTGGAAGGCACCTCTTGAGCAGCTGGCACGGACCTCACTATTTAGCATTTCACCTGGCTGTGCCTATGCGGGTTTATGGAGTCCTTTAAAGCATCTTTCTTGAATGCCTCCGTTGATGGATCAACTTTCTTTGGTCCATCATTCAAAGACACACTGACCCGCAGTGAGCAAGAAGGGAAGAGCTTGTCAGCTGTGGTCCTTTTCTAAGACAGAACGAGGGACTAATAAATTATGGTTCTAAAAGTCGCAGTCTTCCTTTTAGGAGTCATAGGATGAACCCTGTTCTAGAAGTTGGGGGAGAGGTTCAGTGGCAGGCACCGTCCTAGAAGCAGAGGGTCCGTAAAATCAGTGCCCCAGGGAACCCTTCTCTGAGAACCCCTTCCAGAGCTACTGATGCGTTGTCCGTCTGTCCAGGAGGCAGTCGGGGGTCGCTTGTCTCTTCACCCTTTGGCGTGGACAAACATCACAAGAGATCGGTGGGTGCTGAGCATTACTTCCAGGGCTATTTTTATTCCCTTTTCCCACCCCCCTCCACCAGTCAAGAAAATTCTCCCCAATGTGCCACCCCACCAAAGGGAGATAGCTCAGCAAGAAGTGCTCAAGCTTCTTCAGAAGAGAGCCATCCAAGATGGCCCTCCAGGACAAAGAGGATCCAGAACATACTCTCGCTTCTTTTTAGTGCCAAAGAAAACGAGGGACCTGTGTCCAATTTCGGACTTAAGTACCCCTCAGTCAAGAAGTCGAAGTTTTGGATGATCACTGTCCAGTCCATTGTGCCCCTTTTGCACAAGGATGAATGGATGTGCTCTGTAGATCTCCAGGATGTGTACTATCATATAAAAATAGACAGGCAGTCCAGGAGGGATGCCCTCCACAGGATCAAAATTTCAGAACATTGAACCTCTGATTATCAAAGACCTGAGGATCAAAGTGCTGAAATATCGAACCTTCAAAAAAAATAAATAAATAAAATGTGGAAACTTCTTGTTTCCCGTTTTTGAAGGGCAAGCCCCTCTGCACCCCCACACCTCTTGCTACTTAAATATACCAACTGTGAGATTGCACTACAGTGAACAGAACGGTAAAGTTCTCAATGTTCTTAGTGTTTCACTGTTGCAGTCATCACATTTGGGTTGTCTGCTTGCAGTAGCCCTCAGTCGGCCTGATTAAGTCTTAGGTCCTGCGTCGGTTGCTGTCTCATCTTCCATGATGTCAGGTAGTTAGGGGTATAAAGCATGCAACCGACGCCATTACACCAGTCTTTCTTGCCGTGTGATGCCCGAAGCAGAAGCAGTTCGCAAGTGCTGGTCGGCCGACTCCTGAGATTTTTGTTTTCGAGTTTCAGAACCGAAGTCTTCAACTAAGCTAAGTACCCCATTGGGGAAACTTTTTCTTGCTCTAAACTGATGTCAGTAAAAGTCAATAATTGTATTTCTTGTGGAAAGCAAATACCTCAAAGATTTTCATTCATACTGCATTCCTTGCTTATACCCTGACCACGATGTACCTCGCTGTCGGTTTTGTGCCTTATTTAAACAACAAACTATTCGTCGTCGGTTTATTTACACTTCTAAATATTTTGGTATTCGGTTCATTTATCCAGATATTTTCGGTAAGCCACTCTACTACTGCCATTCCGAAAAAACGCAAAAATAAAGACAGAGACAGACCGCATAGATCCAAAGCTGCCTACAACGCTTCTCCTAAGCTAGTCG
The DNA here is from genome assembly GCF_019279795.1 of Protopterus annectens. Classification (NCBI taxonomy): domain Eukaryota; kingdom Metazoa; phylum Chordata; order Ceratodontiformes; family Protopteridae; genus Protopterus; species Protopterus annectens. The sequence goes on along the minus strand of NC_056731.1, from coordinate 1,096,873,126 downwards.
CCAGTTCGCCGGTACTCAGTGAGGCGTTTTTGCAGCCCCTGATACCCACTACTTCAGATTTGCAGGCCTCTGCTGAGACCCATTTGGAGTCTGATATGTCGCGAGATGCTTCAACCGTGGAACCTGCGGATGTCTCTACCTTGGATAGGTCCGGAGCCGCTGTGCAGGCACCGGCTTCTGAGGGTGTATTCAGGCCTACTGACTTGCACATTAAACTGACGCCATCTTCTTCTTCAAGGCCTAAAACCCGATCCATGCCTAGAAAAACGGTGCCCAGAGCACATGGTCAGGCCTCTATGCCTAAAAAGAATTGATAAAAATGGCTGACGACCTTATTACTTTAATCAGGGGAAGCCAACCTTCCTCCTCTAAGAGACCTAGGACTGAGTTTGCTTATGATTCTTCTGATCAGGATTCTAAAATTTCAGTTTCCTCTGATGACCAGGATTTACCCTTATCTACCTATGAGGATTCTGATGCAGAGGACTCTATTCCCTCTGCTTCCCCTCCATAGGATTTCTCTTTTGCTGAAACCTTGCATACTGTTAGGGAGCATTTTCGCTGGGAAAGCCAGGATTACTCTGACTCTAAAAAGAGCCTTAGAGATTTCTTACTCCTGCCCCAGTACAGACCTTTAACTATCCCCCCTGTACTGGACATAGTTGATAATGCGTTTTCGGAATCTAGCTTGGCCCCTGACTCTTTACCTCCTGCTCCCAGAAAACCTGATAGATATTACAGGGTTCCTGACTCTCACAAGTTCCTTTTAAAAATCCTACTGCGGATCCTGAGACCATTTCACAGGGACCCAAGGGCATTAAGGCTACTACTGCCAAAAATCCTACCCCCTCTGATAGAGATTCCAGGGCGCTGGATAGATGGGGTAAGAAGGTATACACTTCTGCAACCTTGGCCATTAGGACCTTAAACTGCCAGTTTCATATGTTAAAGTATCAGCAGCATATTATTGGATTGCTTAAACAGAAAATGATGTTGATTCCTGACTGTGCTGAAAATAAAGATTTACAGGATTTAATGCATTCTGCTGAACAAGTTGGAAAACATACTTTGCAATGTGGTTTTGATTCACTAGAGGCATCTTGCAGGGCTGCTGTCACTGGGTGTGTACTTAAAAGGCATGCTCGGCTTAAGGAGAAATCTTTGCCAGATCATGTTAAAGTTAAATTGCTGGATGCTCCCTTAAACCAAGACCGCCTGTTTGGCAACAAAGCAGAAGAAGTACTTAAAAAGATGGAGGAAAAAGCTAAATCTATGCAAACTGTTAAAGATTTCTTCAAGTACAACCTCCCAGATTTAGTAGGCATTGGCCCTCTAAAAAGTGGTCCTTTCCTGCCTCTTCCAGGCCTTCTCAGTCCAAACCCAGAACCAGCAGAACACCCAGGCTTCAGTCCCAAGGTACTCACAGGGCTAAGCAGTGGGGGGCTCCCACTTCCAAAGCAGGGAGTGGTAAGACTCCCCCCATGGTAAACTGTCTCAGTGACTTAACTTTAAATCTTCCAAGCCCTGCACAACTGACTGTTCCCTTAGGGGGAAAGATTGCCCGGCAGGCAAAAAATTGGGAACTCATTACCCAGGACAAATGGGTTTTAAATATAGTTTCCCAAGGATACAGATTTCACTTTCATTCCTTACCAACCCCAAACGGTTGGCCAGACCTACCCCCAAATCAGTGGGCAGAGACTCAAATGCAAATTCTCGGTATTCAGACTGTTCTAGAAGAGGAAAAGGGGCAAGGTTTCTACTTAAGACTTTTTCTGGTGCCCAGGAAAGACAACTCCTGGCGTCCTATACTGGACCTCTCTATCCTAAACACATTTTTGGTAATTCCAAAATTCAAGATGCTAACTCTTCACCAGCTGCTTCCTATGCTAGGCAAGGATGCCTGGTTGGCAACACTGGATTTAAAGGAAGCCTACCTGCACATCCTAATAAGGGAATCCTGCCGAAGATACCTATGCTTCAAAGCAGGCTACATGCTCTATCAGTTCTCTGCACTGCCCTTTGGCTTATCTACTGCACCCAGGGTATTCACAAAGTGCCTAGCTCCAGTCATTGCATTTTGCAGGCAAAGAAATATCCAAATATATCCCTACCTGGACGATTGTCTAATTCAGGCAAAAAGCCAGGACATACTATTGAATCATCTGGCGTTTGTACAGAAATTGCTAACTTTTCTGGGGTACACCATAAACGAAAAGAAATCATATCTTTACCCTGCCAACAAATTGTATTCCTGGGAGCAAGCTTGAACACAACTTCCCAGATGGCTTACCTCACGCCAGAAAAACAAGTTCATTTGACAGCCTACTTCAAACTACTGGCCACAAAGACCCAGGTATCTGCAAGGAAAATACTGCAAGCCCTGGGGTTCATGGCCTCCTGCATTCTACTAATTCCATATGCAAGACTGCATATGAGGAAACTACATTGGTATCTAAAAAGCCGATGATGTCAGCATTCTCAGCATCTAGAATCAATAATTCCTATCATTCCTTGTCTACAGATAGAATTCCTTTGGTGGGCAGACGCCTGTCACCAGAACAAGGGACTGCCATTCACTCTACCCCCTGCCACCCAAACCCTAACAACAGATGCATCAGACTATACATGGGGGGCTCTCGTGGCAGGGAAGTGCATTCAGGGCAAATGGAACCCAAGTCAAATGCACCTGCACATCAATCAAAAAGAAATGTTAGCTGTACAGAATGCTCTGACAGCCTTCAAGGACCACTTCCTTCCAGGGCAATTAATGGTAAAGACGGACAACACCACTGTTATGTGGTACATAAACAAGCAGGGGTGAACCCACTCATACCCTCTCTGCAAACTAGCCATGGCTCTGTGGAACACAGCCTTGAGCTACCAAGTGCACCTACAGGCTCATTTCCTGCCGGGAAAGCTAAACACACTGGCAGACGACCTAAACACAAATTTCATGGACCCACACGAGTGGAAACTGGAACCAAAGATACTCAACATGTTGAGAAACAAATGGGGGAGCTCAGATATAGACATGTTTTCCTCCCCCCAGAACTACCAATTGGAAAAATTCTGCACAAGGACTCCCCACAAACAAGCTTGGAAAGTGGATGCCTTGTCCTTCACCTGGAAAAACCTATCAGTTTATGCCTTTCCCCATCTGCCTCTCCAGGGTACTACTAAAGATCAAACAGGACAAACCAAGGAAGATACTGATTGCACCAGACTGGCCACAGCAACACTGGTACCCTCTTTTGCGTAGTGTGTCACTGCTGGCACCTTGGCACCTGCCTCAGACCCCTGCCCTGCTGTCCCTGCAGGAGGGCCAGATTCTGCCCCCACAGCTTCAAACCCTGAACTTGCAGCCTGGCTAATACCTAATCTCTGTTACCATTCCTCAATAAGCAAGTGTTGGATGTCATTCTGGAGGCAAGGAGGCCTAGTAGTAGAAAATCCTATGCTGAAAAATGGAAAAGTTTCTGTTCCTGGAACCAAGCTCAGGGGATGGGCACAGCAAACCCAATTTACCTCAAATTCTTCAATACTTAACTGAGATGCTGCACAAGGGCCTTTCGTTTTCCTCCATCAAAATTCATGCCTCAGCCATTTCAGCTCATTACAACACAGAACCACCCCTCTTCTCTCATCCACTGCTGAAGCAATTCTTCAAAGGGGCCAAAAACTTGGAGAGCCCCTACTCCTGCCTGAGACCTTACTTTCTGTTGTAAAAACTCACTCTACCTCTTTTTTAAGCCAGCTGCAAATGCAGAGTTGAAATTCCTTTCTTGGAAAACAGTCTTCCTTTTAGTCATCACTTCTGCAAGAAGGGTGTCTGAATTACAGGCCCTCATGGCAGTGGAGCCCTTCATCATTTTTCATGCAGACAGGGTGTCCCAAAGGACTAATCCCTCCTTCATGCCCAAGGTGATATCCAGTGTGGTCCTTAATCAGTCCATTCATTTGCCAACCTTCTTTTCTATTCCACAGAACAAAGGGGAGCGAATACAGCACTCCTTAGATGTGCACAGACAACTTAGATTTTATTTGGACAGGACTAAACCTCTCAGGAAATATGAACAACTGCTGGTTGCATTTGCTGCAGGGGCAGATGGGAAGCCATTTCAAAGCAAACCCTTTCTAAATGGATAGGCCATTGCATTCATTTCTGCTATAAGCACCATGGCAAACCTACCCCACAGGGGATTAGACCACATTCAACCAGGGCTGCATCTACCTCTACAGCCTTTCTCAGAGGTGTCCCTACCAGGGACATCCTAGAAGCTGGTACCTGGAGTTCTGTACATACCTTCACCAAGCATTACCATCTGCCAATTTTCTCTAAATCCAGAGCTGGCTTTGCCACTGCAGTCTTGCAGGGCCTTATAGCTGGTCTTAATGCTATCTAATGTCCTCCTCTCATCCTTAGCTTTGGGAATCTACCCAATGTGATGACTGCAACAGTGAAACATGAACATAGTACAGTTGTGTGCACTTACCATAAATGTAGATGTTCGAGTGTATTCACTGTTGCAGTTTTAGTTACCCTCCCTCCAGCCCCCTGACTTCTATTGGCTATACCTCTATTCTTGCTTACTATGTTTAAAGCTTTTTGGTGTATTTGCTTTTTTGTTGGAGGTGTAACCTTATATATATAATTGCTTCCCATTATGGGGGCACCTGACATCTGGGGCAAGAAAAACTGATGTAATGGTGTCGGCTGCATGCTTTATACCCCTGACTACCTGATGTCATGGAAGATGAGACAACAACCGACGCAGGACCCAAGACTTTGTTAATCAGGCCGACGGCCGACTGAGGGCTACTGCAAGTAGATAACCCAAATGTTAAGACTGCAACAGTAAATACACTCGAACATGTACATTTATGGTAAGTGTACACAACTGTATTTTCTGCGCTGTACGGTGATCTCCATTCACAAGATTCGATATTTCAGCGCTTTGATCCTCTGATCTTTGATGAACAGAGATTTGATGTTCCGAAATTTCGATCCTGTGTAGTGTTCCCCTCCAGGAGACATCTCTGCGTTCACATGGGGGCAAATCATTACCAATTCAGGACCTTGCCCTTTGGTCTTACCACAGCCCTCCGGGTATCCACCAAGTGCATGGCAGTGGTGACAGCTCACCTGAAACTGCAGGGATTCCATGTGTTTCCTTATCTCAACAATTGGCTCCTCACAGGTCCCACAAAGCATGGACTGGGATCAGCCACTCAGTTCCTTCTTCGCCTGTTCAATCAGTTAGGCATTACTGTGAATTTAGCCAAGTTGAATCTGATTCCGACCCAAAACTTGGAGTTTATTGGCATCCAGCTAGACACTGCATCAGAGATAGCAGAGTTATCTCCTAGGTGTGTACAACTAATCAGATCCCAAATTCATTGCCTCCTAGATTTGTTTCATCCTTAGGTCCGCTTCATTCTCAGGGCTTTGAGGTCTGTGGTTGTTTGGAGTCTATTGCGGTGGCTATATATCTAGTGCCTTTAGCCAGATTTTACACGAGGGTTCTACAGTGGACTCTTGTGGTCCAGTGGTCTTCTCTGTCTCATCTGATGACAGCTTCCATCCGACTCACTCCGGCGTTCAAGCGTCATCTTTTTTGGTGGAATCAGTTTCCTGATCTCCTATGGGCACCCCCCCCCCCAATTGACATGGTAACCACAGACACTTCCATGCTGGGGTGGGGGGGCATTTCCAGAGAAAGATGGTCCAAGGTACATGATCCACTGTAGAGACCAAACTGCACATAAACGTACTGGAGATAACGTTGCAAGCCTTTCGGGACTACCTTCCTCTGGGTACCATTGCAGTGCACATGGACAGCATGGCAGTTGTGTGGTACATCAGCAAGCAAGGGGGCACTCTTTCTTATCTGCTTTGTCACGAGGCTACAAGAGTGTGGGAATGGGCAATGTCCTCTGGGCGCTTTCTCCTTGCAGTGCACATTCACTGGGAAACCAACGATGTGAAGTTCTATCTCGCCGTTCATTCTTACAGATGGATTCAGAGCCAATCCTTGGCTCCGAGTCGGTCTACTACAAAGCTCGAGGTCTTTAGACAGCTTGAGGCCAAGTTCCTATCCCATGATGCACCTTGAGTTACCTCAGATCTAGTTTGCTGCTGCAATAGATCGGAGATTTTCTAGCACAGCTCGGGCCAGTATAGCTTTTTTTCTAAAAACTTTACTAAATTTTGTATTACATATAATAGGTAGTGATAGTTATTCATAGTTATAACTTTAATAGTTAGATAATTCTTCTCATTTTGGCCTTCGTTTTTTTATAGCCCTTTAATATTCCCTTCCCTTCTTTGGTGTGCCCTTATAAAAATATTGGCATAGTTATATATAACTTTGTGTTGTTAAATAAGATTCTTTAAAAGTTAGACATAGTGTGTGAGTGCATTTAGAAAGTTATAGTTACATTGCATTTATTCTTATACAGCCTATTTGTTGTTTAGGGCTAATTACTGTAGTTTGTTTGCTAAAGGTGTGTGTGTGTGTGTGTGTGTGTGTGTGTGTGTGTGTGTGTGTGTGTGTGTGTGTGTGTGTGTGTGTATTCTTCTTTAAGACTACAGTCTGTTATTGTACAGTTAGATTTTTTTGGCACTGTAGAATTCAATATGGCTGACCAAGAGAAAGACAAGCATCCTAAGTCTGGCTTTAAAAAGTGCCTGAAGTATAGACAAAAGATTGTCTGTGATGGATAGTCACGTAAATTGTGTTTATTGTCTCGGAGCCTTGCACTTGCAAGAGAGCTGCTCCATTTGCCATTCTTTTTCTACCAGAGTTTCACATGAAAAAGGAAATGTAAACTTATTGATAGAGGACTTTTAAAATCTTCCTTTCAGGAAGCATTGAGTGACCAGGATAAATCTAGCCAGTCTCCCAAGTCTTCAAAGTCTTCTAAGGCTTCTTGTACTCATGTGACAAAATCTAAAAAAACGTCGACGTTAGCCCCACAGCCTTCGGTGCCGAACGTCCTGTCTTTTCGGAGCCGGTCCCCAGTCCTGGAACCAGTCTCCAAAGTATTTAAGTCTCCCATTCTACAGTCAGTGCCACCCTCCATAAATTCATCTTGGTCCTCGATCAGCCTATCCGATTTGGATGTGAATCGTGTGGTGTAGAAATTGCTACAGGCACCGGCGTTTGCTAAATTTTTATCTGCTCTGACCCAAGTGGTTTCGGAACCGAAGACTCTTATGTCATCGACTTCTTTTCCTCCTCCGAGCCATACCGGTCCTTCGGAGCAGGAGGAGTTGGACCTGATGATTGTTGAGCCTTCATAGCCAATGCCTGCTCCAGTGTCATTGGGTCCATTTACTCGGACTTCCTCGGTGCCCATCGAGGAGTCTAGGAGCTGACACTCTCCGGTCAGGTCTGGGGAGGATAGTTGGACTGACCTGTCAGTTCCAACTTTGCCTCTTGGGGCCTCGGCTCAGATGAGTTTGGTTCCTACCTGTGGTTTGGAGCCCATTGATCTCCTTCAAGGATGCATCTGCAGTCCAATGGGTTGTCCTGTCGTCAGGCAGCCCTTCGGTCGGCCGGATTCCAAAGTCTGGGTCTGGCCTCGGCTGGTGTCGCACTTCACCCGACGTCATAGCTGCAGTTATTCGGGTATAAAGGCATCAGCCGACGCCATCTTCCTCAGTCTTTCTTGCCGCGTGGCGCCCGAAGCAGAAGCTGTTCGCAAGTGCCGGTCGGTCAGAACCAGAGAATACTACCGAATATTACTACGAAGACTTCTAAAAAGCTAAGTACCCCGTTTGGGACTTTTTCTTGCCTCAGCCGATGTCAGAAAAAGTGAATAACTGTTTAACTTGTGGGAAACAAATACCTCATAAAGATTTCCACTCTTACTGCTTACCTTGTCTAGGCCCAGACCACGACGTCGCAGCTTGTCTAGCCTGTGCTTCTTTTAACCGGCGGACGCTTAGACGTCGGTCGGAATTTGCTGAGGAGTTTTTTGGCTCCGATTTTGCTTATATTATGCTGTCGGATCCTCCGACTTCGTAAATATCTAAGCCAACCGCGAGTGTCTCGGTTTCGGCTGAAACCGAGCAAGCGGTTCTTCCTTCAGCCGAAAACTTACCTTCTACCGAGGCCTCTTCCAACCTCGTGGAATCGGCTTCTGAAATCCCACCTGCTGTTGCAGTTTCTCAGGAATTATCAGACACTATTCCCTTGGATATTTCAACCCCTGCACATGGAGCTGCTAGGCCACCTGCAGCCATGTCCATTAAGGCCTTTGCCAGGGCTAAAGCTACTAAATCTGTGCCTGCTAAGACCCCCTCTCACAGGCCTAGCTCTAGTTCACAAATGCTTAGTTTAGCAGAGGATCTCATTTCTTTAATCTGAGGATCCCAGCCTCAACCAGACAGGGCCTCTCACCCGCCTCCAGAGAAGAGGCCTAGAGCAGAGCCCCCTGAGCCAGTGTCTACAGATGATTCCTCTGATGATTCAAATGATACAGACCCTCCAGAAGCTCCTTACTCCCCTTATGAAGACTCTGATGCTGAAGAGTCCATCCCTTCTGCCTCTCCGCCTGAGGAATTTTCTTTTGGGGAAACCTTGCATGCTATGAGGGAACAATTTCAGTGGCAGGGCCAGGATTTTTCTGATTCCAGAAAAAGGCTTAGAACTTTTCTGCATTTACCACAACATAGGCCTTTAGCCATACCTCCAGTTGTGTCTGTTTTAGATGATGCATTTAATGATGCTTGTACTGCTCCTGATTCTCTACCTCCGGCCCCTGCTAAGCCCGATAGATACTACAGGGTCCCGGACACACATTACCACTTGTATAAGGCTCCTTTTGCAGATCCAGAGACTATCTCCCAAGGACCTAAGGCTGTAGCAGCTACCTCTGCCAAAAACCCCCTCCCCTCTGAAAGGGAATCCAGATCCTTAGAGAGATGGGGTAAAAAAGTTTACACTTCTGCTACTCTTTCAGCTAGGGCCTTGAATTGTCAATTTCACATGGTACAGTATCAATAATTTATGCTAGACCAGTTAACCAAAAAACTGTCCTCTGATGAAACAGTAGACAAAAAATATGTGCAGGAAATGGTACATAACATTCAACAAGTCAGTAACCATTCCTTAAAATGCGGCTATGATGCACTGGAGGCTTCCTTTAGATCAGCCATGACTGGCACCGTTATCAGAAGGCATGCATGGTTAAAAGAACAGGCCTTACCAGACCATGTCAAATCAAAACTATTAGATGCTCCTATGGATAAGATCAATTTGTTTGGCTCTCCTGCACAACAAGTGCTGAAGAAGATGGAAGAGAAGGCAAAATCTGTCCAAACAGTGAAAGATTTCTTACAGGTCCAACCTCCAAGGTTTAGCAGGAATTGGCCCTCCAAGAATTGGTCCTTTCCAGACTCATCCAGAACTCAGAGAGGCAGGAATAGGCGTTCAAGAGGCAGAAGCCAATCCAGGGGTGCCTACAGGGGACGCCAGTGGCAGGGCAACAACCAGCGAGGCACAGCCACAGACGCAGCCACCACCACAACTACAGGTCAATCACAGTGACTTGGCTCTGGCACCGCCTACCAGGGAACAACTACAAGCACCCTTAGGCGGGAAGCTAGCCTTATTTTCAACAAACTGGCATTACATCACAAGAGACAAGTGGATTTTGCAGACAATAGACCAAGGTTACAGGTTTCACTTCCATACTCTACCAGGGAAGAGAGGAATGCCAAACCTACCTCCAAATCAAAAGACAGAAGCTCTAAAACAAATATCTCAATTATTAAGGATGAGAGCTGTAAAAAAGGTACCACCTATGGAGCAAAGAAAGGGATTTTACTCCAGACTCTTCCTGGTACCAAGAAAAGAGAGCAAATGGAGACCTATTCTCGACCTGTCCGCTTTAAACACATTTCTCATTGTTCCAAAATTCAAAATGCTGACTCTACAGCAGCTTCTTCCCATGCTGGGCAAGGAGTCTTGGCTGGTAACTCTAGATCTCAAGGAGGCATACCTGCACGTCCCCATACGACCAAATTGCAGAAGATACCTCAGATTTCTTGCAGGATCAGAGCATTATCAATTCTCAGCATTGCCCTTTGGCTTATCTACTGCGCCCAGTGTGTTCACAAAATGCCTGGCATCAGTAATTGCTCATTGCAGGCTTCAGGGAATCCAAATCTACCCTTACCTGGACGACTGCCTGATACAAGCGGACAACAAAAACAAGCTAGCAGAAGACTTGCAAAGGGTCATTTACCTACTACAAGCCCTGGGATATACAGTCAATATAAAAAAGTCAAGGCTGATACCATCCCAAAGGATAACCGTTTTGGGTGCAGAGCTAGACACATCAAAACAAATGGCATTCCTAACAGTAGAAAAACAGAAGCAACTACCTCTCTACTTTTTGGCATTAACAAAACAGGACCAGCTAACAGCAAGAAAAGTCCTGCAAGCCTTGGGCTTCATGGCATCCTGCATAATATTGGTTCCACATGCCAGACTGCATATGAGAAAATTACAGTGGTACCTAAGGAATTTATGGTCTCAACACCAGCACAGCCTAGAAACTCAAATTCCAATAATTCCATGCCTGAAACAAGAATACCTATGGTGGGCTCAGGCCTGTCAGGCAAACACAGGATTGCCCTTCCACAACACTCATCCAAGCCAAACCATCACGACGGACACCTCAGACCTCGGTTGGGGGGCCCACATGCTGGACAAGTGCATTCAGGGTTTATGGACTCCAGACCAGCTGCACCTACACATAAACCTAAAGGAAATGCTGGCAGTAAAACTGGCAATTCAGACATTCAGACCATTTCTACGACAAGGCCAATTGATGATAAGGACAGACAACACCACAGTTATGTGGTACATCAACAAACAGGGAGGCACACATTCGTACCCTCTATGCCGGTTGGCACTGGACCTCTGGAATGTGGCCCTGAGATACAACATACAGTTACAAGCAGTTTTTGTACCAGGAAAAGAAAACATTCTAGCAGACAGATTAAGCAGGACTACCACGGATGCCCACGAATGGATGCTGCATCCGGACATCTTCAAAACCATTACAAGAAAATGGGGACTCCCAGAAATAGACTTATTTGCATCCCCACACAATCACCAGCTACAGAAATTCTGCACAAGGACGTACCACCCACTTGCTTGGAAGGTGGACTCCCTCTCTTTCAGCTGGAAAAACCTGGCAGCATATGCTTTCCCACCACTTCCTTTGATGCACAAGGTGTTATTGAAGATCAAAGAGGAGCGTCCAAGGATCATTCTGATAGCTCCAGACTGGCCAAGACAACATTGGTACCCATTACTGAGGAGCATGTCTCGGGAACAAATGTGGCCCTTATCCCTGGTGCCATTGCTGTTAACACAGAACAACTACAACATCCTGCATCCAAACCTGAAAACGCTGCAGCTGACTGCCTGGAGCATTGCATAAGGCCAATTAACCCAAATTTATCCCAAAGGGTTAAAGACATTATCCTGGAGGCTTGCAGACCCTCAACAAGGAAAAATTATTCGGCTAAATGGAAAAGATACCTCATTTGGAGTACTACAAAAGGAGAAGATGTGTCACTGGTAAATATAGCCAACATCCTGGAATACTTGGCAGAGCTCTTTCACAAAGGCCTGTCCTATTCTTCCATTAAGATTCATGCATCAGCTATTTCAGCAGAATATGACTTGGATCCGCCAGTCTTCTCACATCCCCTACTCAGGCAGTTTCTCAGAGGAATTAAAAATGTAAAACCTCCTAGGAAACACCATTACCAGCATGGGACTTGAACTTTGTGCTAGAAAAATTGACACTCCCTCCTTTCGAACCAGCAGCAACAGCAGAATTACAATATTTATCATGGAAAACTGCTTTCCTACTGGCAATCACTTCAGCAAGAAGGGTATCTGAGCTACAGGCATTAATGGCAGTACAACCCTTCCTGATCTTCCATCAAGATATAGTGTCCATGAGAACAAATCCTACTTTTATGCCTAAGGTGGTCTCCAGAGTATCTTTAAATCAGGCTATCCACCTACCTACATTCTTCCCCAACCCACAGAACAGGGGAGAAAGACTGTTGCATACCTTGGATGTACATAGACAATTACGCTACTACCTGGACAGGACCAAGGGCAATAGAAAAACTGACCAGCTTCTGGTAGCATATGCAACAGGAATGGAAGGAAAAGCAATTTCAAAACAGACTATTTCAAAGTGGATAGGAAATTGTATCAGATTTTGTTACTCCTACCATGGAAAGAAAACTCCAGAAAACATCAGGCCTCACTCTACAAGGGCTACAGCCACTACCACAGCTTTCCTACGAGGAGTGGTTACCAAGGACATTTTAGAGGCTGCTACTTGGAGCTCCGTGCATACATTTGCCAAGCATTATAATTTACCTTTATACTCTAGATCCCGAGCAGGTTTTGCCACTGCTGTTTTGCAAGGGATCTTAACTACACCATAACTTCCTTTTTCCTCCTCCCCCAGTTTGGCTATGGTATTCTACCCATTTGTAAGTACTGCAGATGCATCCTTGAAGGACATAGTACAGTTTTGTACCTACCATAAATGTAGATGTCCGATAGGAATGCATCTGCAGTCAGGATTACCCTCCCACCTTTCCCCTCTGTGATACTCCTAGGGTATTTGCCCATCTTATAGCTAGCTGGGGGAATCTATTATGGTGTATTTGTTTGTATATATGTACATACATGCTTATTTTTTGTGTCTGCTCTCTACTATTCGGAATCATTGGCATTTATCCAAATTTAGCCTTCCTAGAGGGCACCTGGCATCTGGGGCAAGAAACACTGAGGAAGATGGCGTCGGCTGATGCCTTTATACCCGAATAACTGCAGCTATGACGTCGGGTGAAGTGCGACACCAGCCGAGGCCAGACCCAGACTTTGGAATCCGGCCGACTGAAGGGCTGCTTGACGACAGGACAACCCATTTGTAAGGACTGCAGATGCATTCCCATCGGACATCTACATTTATGGTAGGTACAAAACTGTACTTTCTGGTGCCGAGGGGATCGGTTGTTTCTTTGGATCCAGCAGTCCCTTCTCATTGGAGCAGAGGTGCCTTTAAAGCCATGGGGAGAGTGATGTCCCCCAAGACATCTACAACTTCGAGTCCAACTACCTCCTCCCCAAAAACACGTGTCCACTTCTGCCTCACAGATCCCTTTGAAGCGTAGAGACCTTGAGCCTCAGGAAGCCCCACTGGATGTTCCCTGCTCTTCTGAGAACTCACCAGAAGTTCCCACTGATGAGGTTCCCAGGAAGAGAATTTGCAAGAGGAAGCACCTAGACTCCCTGCAGGAGTCTCTCACGTCTGATACCAATTTGAATGAATCAGAAGGGTCTCCACGGTCCTCCTCTGAAGATATCTCATTTGCAGTGATATTTGAAATCCTTAAGCAGAGGAGTGGCTGGAAGTCCACCAACCCTAGTGAAGATGAGTCTGTTCTCCTGAAGGCTTTTGGGCCCAACCCTCCACATCTTGGGTGTCTCTGCCCTTCTATGAGCTCATGGAGCTGGTCTCACAAAGGGTGTGGTGGTCTCAGACACCATGGAGCCCATCCCTAGGAGGCCCAATAAATTTATTTCTGCCCCTCAGGATAAGTCCTTTCTCACCAAGGGAGTGGCAGTTGATGCCATGGAGGTGACAGCAGCCACCAAAAAGGAGATGTCAGAAACTTCTTCCTCTATCCATCCTCCTAACAGAGACTCTAGGATCATGGATAGATACGGGAAGTGCATGTACAGTTCAGCGACTTTTGCCATGCGTTCACTGAACTATCTCGCACATTTTACAAGACTGCAAAGAAACCTCCTTAAAGAGCTTGGAGATGCTCTTCAGGGTACGGTAGCTACAGGAGCTACAGATAAAGTTGCCTCCCAGCTTATTACCCTCAGTTCTATAGTGAACTCGTCCATGCTTCTCATCTCATATGCAGCTGATGGAATGAGTAGGGCAGCAGGTAGAGGAATTGCTTTTGGGAGGCACTCCTGGATGCGCTTGTGTTCCTTCGCGGAGCCCTTTAAGTCATCCTTCGTCAACACCCCTTTTGATGGCTCATCCCTTTTCGGGCTCAAAGTTAAGGAAACTTTGACCAGGTGTGAGCAGGAAGGAAAGACTCTGCTGTCAGAGTCCATTTTTCCAGCCCCACTAGACCCTAACCCCAAGGGTCAAAAGGGAGGAAAGATGTGGTTCCGATCAGCCCAAGGATCCTTTTTGGACACACGTGGTGAACCCCCCCTCCAGGGGCAGAGGAGGGGGCAATAATTGAAGACGCCGCCCTCGTGGCAGAGGGGGGTTGGCAAAACTAGGGTGACAGAGACCAGTTCTTTGGGAAGCCCTACCAGCGTTCCTGAAAGGAGGCCCAACTGTCCTGCTCTGGAGGCAGTCGGGGTTGCTTATCTTTGTATCCAGGCGCCTGGTAGAGTAACAAATGACAACTGGGTACAAAATATAGTTTCCAGAGGTTATTTCATTCCCTTTACCATTCCCCCTCCATTGACTACAAAAATCCAGGATTTTCCACCCAGTTACAGGGAATAAGCAACAGTAGAGTTGTAACGTTGCTAAAGAAAAAGAGTCATCCAACCAGTCCAAGCAGACCAGACAGGATCCGGAACTTACTCAAGATTCTTTTTATTTCCAAAAAAGACAGGGGACTGGAGACCTATTTTGGACCTCAGCAGACTAAACAGATCTGTCAAGAAAAAGAAGTTCCGGGTGGTCACGCTTCAGTCGATGCCCTTCTTAGGGAAAGACAATTGGATGTGCTCGATAGATCTGCAGGATGCGTACTACCATATAAAAATGGGCGGACCATCCAGGGATCATCTGTGCTTCCGGCTGGGTGCCAATCATTACCAGTTTCTAGCCCTACCCTTTGGTCTTACTACAGCCCCCAGCGTGTTCAAATGTATGGCAGTGGTCACGGCTCACCTGAGGCATTTAGGATTCCAGGTGTTTCTGTACTTAGACAAATGGCTCCTCACCGCCACCACCAGGCATCAGCTAATACAAGCTAGAGATACCACTCTTACTCTCTGCAATCAACTGGGCATTACCATAAATTCAGAAAAATCTGCCTTGTCGCCATCGCAACATATAATTTTTTTTCGGAGCAGAATTGGACACCACCACCACCAGTTTAAAACTTCCAGCAGAAAGAATTTTACTACTTTGTCATCAAGTCCAGAACATCATATCCAGAGACAAGACTCCAGCATCAGAAGTGCTAAAGTTGTTAGGCAGGATGGCAGCTGCAATAATAGCGATACTGTTGGGTCGCATGTACATTTGGATTCTACAATGGCTGGTGTTCACTCAATGGTCTTATCAAGAGCTCCCATTGTCTCATCTCATTATTGTAGCAAACACATGCAAAAAGGATCTTCGGTGGTGGTTGACCTCACTTCAAATAACGATAGGTCGTCCTTTTATCCTACCCTCACCATCAGCCATAGTGACCACGGACGCTCCCTGTTAGGGTGGGCATTTTCAGGGAAGAACAGCCCAAGGCACATGGACCAAACAAGAGACACATCTGCATATCGGTGTCCTGGAGATGAGCGGTACTTTTGGTGTTGAAGTACTTTCAGGAATCTCTCCCTCTGGGGACAATTGCGATTCAGACAGACAACATGTGAGTGGTCTGGTACTTGAACAAACAAGGAGGAACCAGGTCCTATTCCCTTTGGTGAGAGGCCATAAGAGTATGGCAGTGGGCTACATGCACCCAGTGCTTTCTGAACGCACATCCCAGGGAAATCCAGTGTGATTGCAGACAAACTGAGCAGGGCAAATATTCTTCGTGTTTCACTGTTGCAGTCATCACATTTGGGTTATCTGCTTGCAGTAGTCCTCAGCCAGCCTGATTAACAAAGTCTTGGGTCCTGCGTCGGTTCTTGTCCCTTCTTCCGTGACGTCAGGTCGTCAGGGGTATAATACATGCAGCCGACACCATTACATCAGTCTTTCTTGCCGTGCGGTGCCTGAAGCAGAAGCAGTTCACAAGTGCTGGTCGGCCGACTCCTGAAATTTTCGTTTTCGAGTTTCAGAACCGAAGTCGTCAACTATTTTTTATTTTACATTTGTTGACCGGGATAGTCCGACTGGATGCATGTCCATTTTCAGCGGAGGCCCGGGGAGAAAAGCTCCAGAACTAAAAACTAAGTACCCCATTGGGGAAACTTTTTCTTGCTCTAAACCGATGACAGTAAAAGTAAATAATTGCATTACTTGCGGAAAGCAAATACCTCATAAAGATTTTTATTCGTACTGTATTCCTTGCCTAGGCTCTGACCACGACGTACCTCGCTGTCAGCTTTATGCCTTATTTAAACCACAAACTATCCATCATCGGTATATTTACGCTGCTAAATATTTTGGTGCTCTGTTCAGTTATCCTGATATGTCTTCTGTAAGCCGTCCGACTACCAGCATTCCGAAAAAACACAAAGATAAAGACAGAGACAGGCCGCCTAGGTCCAAAGCTGCCGACGATGCTTCTCCTAAGCCAGTTGCCAGTTTGCCGGTATGCAGTGAGGCGCTTTTGCAGCCCCTGATACCTGCTACTTCAGATTCACAGGCCTCTACTGAGACCCATTCGGAGTCCGGTATGCCACGAGATGCTTAAACTGTGGAACCTGCGGATGTCTGTACCTTGGATGGGTCCAGAGCCGCTGTGCAGGCACCGGCTTCTGAGGGTGTATTCAGGCCTACGGACTTGCGTATTAAACCAACGCCATCTTCTTCTTCAAGGCCTAAAACTCGAATCATGCCTAGAAAACTGACACTCAGACCACATAGTCAGGCCTCTATGCCTAAAAAACAAATGATAAGAATGGCTGAAGACCTTATTACTTTAATCAGGGGAAGCCAGCCTTTCCCCTCTAAGACACCTAGGACTGAGTTGGCTTATGATACTTTGACCAGGATTCTGAATTTTCCGTTTCCTGTGATGACCAGGTTTTACCCTTATCTACCTATGAGGATTCTGATGCTGAGGACACCATTCCCTCTACTTCCCTCCCAGAGGATTTCTCTTTTGGTGAAACATTTCATAGTGTCAGGGAGTATTTTCGTTGGGAAAGTCAGGATTTCTCTGTTTATAAAAAGATGCTTAGGGATTTCTTACTCCTTCCCTAGCACAGGCCTTTAGCCATACCTCCTGTACTGGACATAGCTGATGATGCCTTTTCAGTATTTAGCTTGGCCCCTGACTCTCTACCTCCTGCTCCCAAAAAAACCTGATAGATATTACAGGGTCCCTGACTCTCAAGTTCCTTTTTAAAAATCTTACTGCGGATCCTGAGACCATTTCACAGGGACCCAAGGGCATTACAGCCACTACTGCCAAAAATCCTACCCCCTCTGATAGAGACTCCGGGGTGTTGGATAGATGGGGTAAGAAGGTATACACTTCTGCAACTTTGGCCATTTAGGCCTTAAACTGCCAGTTTCATATGTTAAAGTATCAGCAGCATATTATTGGATTGCTTAAACAGAAAATGATGTTGATTCCTGATTGTGCTGAAATTAAGGATTTACTGCATTCAGCTGAACAAATTGAAAAACATACCTTGCAATGTGGTTTTGATTCGCTAGAGGCATCTTGCAGGGCTGCTGTAAGTGGGTCTGTACTTAGAAGGCATGCTTGGCTTAAGGAGCAATCCTTGCCAGATCATGTTAAGTGAAATTACTGGATGCTCCCTTTAACCAGGACCGCCTGTTTGGCAACAAAGCAGAAGTTGTTCTTAAAAAGTTGGAGGAAAAAGCTAAATCTATGCAAACTGTTAAAGATTTTTTACAACCTCCAAGGTTTAGTAGGCATTGGCCTTCCAAAAATTGGTCCTTTCCTGCCTCTTCCAGACCTTCTCAGTCCAAATCCAGATCCAGCAGAGCTCCCAGGCTTCAGTCCCAGGGTACGCACAGGGCTAAGCAGTGGGGGGGTCTCCACTTCCAAATCTGGGAGTAATAAAACTCCCCCCTATGGTAAACTGTCTCAGTGACTTCTTTTTAAAACTTCCAAGCACTTCTCAACTGACTGCCCCTTTGGGGGGAAAGATTGCTCTTCATGCAAAGAACTGGGAACTCATTACCCAGGACAAATGGGTTTTATATGTAGTGTCCCAGGGATACAGATTTCACTTCCACACGTTTCCAACACCAAGCAGGTGGCCAGATCTGCCCCCAAATCAGTGGGCAGAGGCCCAAAAGCAAGTACTCTCTCTCTCTTAAGCATGGGGGCTATTCAGTTGGTAGCAGAAGACAAAAAGGGACAAGGTTTTTACTCGAGACTTTTCCTGGTACCCAGAAAAGACAATTCATGGCATCCTATCCTGGACCGGTCTACTCTAAACAGGCTTTAAATTGTCAGTTTCATATGCTTAAATATCAGCAATACTTAATGTCACTGCTAAAACAGAAAATGTTGGCAAATTCTGAATGTTCTGAAAACAAGGACATGCAGGATTTATTGCATGCAGCTGAACAAGTGGGAAAGCATACTTTGCAATGTGGTTTTGATTCACTGGAGGCCTCTTGCAGGTTCTCTGTTAAAGGTTCTGTCCTTAGAAGGCATGCTTGGTTAAAGGAACAGAATCTGCCTGATCATGTTAAAGCAAAATTATTGGATGCTCCATTACAGCATGATACTTTGGTGTTAAGGCAGAAGAGGTGTTGAAGAAAATGGAGGATAAAGCGAAATCTATGCAGACAGTAAAGGATTTCTTACAGGTACAACCACCCAGATTTAACAGGAACTGGCCTTCTAAAAATTGGTCCTTTCCAGTGTCAGACAGGCCACAAAGAGGCAGATACAGACGCCCTAGAGGCAGACAACAGCCCCAGGGCTCATACAGGCCCAAACAATGGGGTGCTTCTACCTCCAAAAGCAGAGAAGACAAATCACAGCCATATAGGAAACAGTCCCATTGACTTTCCTCTGCCAAGCACTTATCTTTTGGCAGCACCCTTAGGGGGAAAGCTAGCACTTTTTTCACAAAATTGGCACATGATCACCCAGGACAAATGGGTCTTAAATATAGTATCTCAGGGCTACAGGTTCCACTTTCACACGCTTCCAAAGGCAAAAGGTATGCCAGACCTGCCACACAATCAATGGGCAGAGGCACAAAAGCAAGTTTCATCTCTCATGGGCATGAGGGCTATTCAGCCAGTACCACCACAAGAGCAGGGACAAGGATTTTACTCGAGTTTTCTTAGTACCAAGAAAGGACAAAGCCTGGAGACCAATTCTGGACCTGTCTATTCTAAACACTTTTCTGGATGTTCCAAAATTCAAAATGTTGACTCTGCAGCAGCTTCTGCCCATGCTGGGCAAGAAGGCTTAGCTTGTAACTTTGGACCTCAGAGAGGTATACCTGCATGTCCCAATAAGACAATCCCGCAGAAGATACCTCAGATTCATAGCTGGCTCAATGCACTACCAATTCTCTGCACTGCCCTTTGGCTTATCTACTGCGCCCAGGGTCTTCACAAAATGCCTGACACCAGTAATTGCATTTTGCAGACAAAGAGGAATTCAAATATATCCCTACTTAGATGACTGCCTTATTCAAGCAGAGACCAAAGACATTCTTCTAAAGCATCTGGCATTTGTAAAAGGATTACTAATTTGCCTAGGGTACACAGTAAACAAAAATAAATCAAAACTAGTACCCTCTCAAGAGATAATATTCCTGGGTGCAAGCTTAAGTACAACTGCCCAGATGGCTTATCTCACGCCAGACAAACAAAGGCAACTGACTTCTTACTTCGAAAGCATGGCAACAATGACCCAGTTATCTGCAAGAAAAATTCTGCAGGCTTTGGGCTACATGGCATCCTGCATTCTGCTAATTCCATATGCAAGACTGCATATGAGGAAGCTACAATGGTATCTAAAAAGTGTTTGGACTCAACATTGCCACAGCCTGGAATCATTAATTACCCTCATTCCCTGCCTGCAACAGGAGTTTCGATGGTGGGCACAGGCTTGTCACCACAACATGGGACAGCCATTCACTTTACCCACAGCCAGGCAAACGCTAACAACAGATGCATCAGATTATGTCTGGGGGGCCCACATGGCGGGAAAATGTATTCAAGGCACATGGCCCGCAAGCCAAAGGCATCTTCACATCAATCAAAAAGAGATGCTAGCTGTACAAAATGCCCTGACAGCCTTCAAGGATCTACTTCATCCAGGACAACTGCTGATAAAGATGGACAATATTACAGTCATGTGATACATAAACAGGGAGGCACACACTCTTACCCCCTCTGCAGACAAGCCATGATTTTGTGGAACACACCATTGACATATCAGGTACACCTGCAAGCACAATTCCTGCCAGGAAAAACAAATGCTCTGGCAGATGAACTAAGCAGAAACTTCATGGACCCTCACTAGTGGAAACTAGATCCATGAATCTTCAGCATGATAACAAGGAAATGGGGATGCCCAGACATAGATCTATTTGCCTCCCCTCACAACTGCCAACTTCAGAGATTCTGCACAAGGACTTATCACAAACAAGCATGGAAAGTGGATGCCCTGTCATTCAGCTGGAAAAACCTTACATTATATGCCTTTCCTCCACTGCCTCTCCTCCCCAAGGTACTCCTAAAGGTCAGACAAGAGAAGCCAAAATTTATACCGATTGCCCCTGCCAGCGCTGGTACCCAATCCTAAAGAGCTTGTCTCAAGGCCCAGCCTGGACATTGCCTCAAATTCCTCATTTACTGACACAACAAAACAATCAGATCCTGCACAGCCATCTCAGAACCCTAAATCTGGCTGCTTGGCGGATAATGTAACCATTCAGAATACACCTCTCTCTAAAGCGGTTATGGATGTTATTTTGGAGGCCAGGAGGCCCAGCACCAGAAAATCTTATGCAGAAAAATGGAAGAGATTCTGTGCTTGGAACCAGGCACAAGGAATTGACATGCTTGTACCAAATATTCCTCAGATTTTATAATACCTAACTGAGATGCTGGACAAAGGCCTATCCTTCTCATCAATTAAGATCCATGCCTCTGCCATTTCAGCTCATTACAATACGGACCCACCTATTTTTTCACATTCACTGCTAAGGCAGTACCTCAGAGGGGCCAAAAACATAAGACCTCCAAGGAGAGCACCAATACCTGCATGGGACCTCAATTTTGTCTTGGAAAAGCTCACACTGCCTCCTTTTGAGCCAGCCAGTACAGCTGAGATAATATTCTTATCATGGAAAACAGCTCTGCTCCTAGCAATAACTACAGCAAGAAGAGTCTCAGCGTTACAGGCACTAATGGCTCCGGACAGGGTTTCTCTAAGGACAAACCCAACATTTATGCCTAAGGTAATGTCCAGTGTGGCTCTTAACCAAACCATTCATTTGCCTACCTTTTATCCAAACCCACAGAATAAAGGGGAGAGACTTCTGCATTCTTTGGACATGCACAGACAATTGCGCTTCTACTTGGACAAAACTAAAGCTTTCAGAAAGACTGAGCAACTCTTAGTGGCATATGCTGCAGGATCACAAGGAAAGGCTATTTCAAAGCAGACTATTTCAAAATGGATAAGACCACTGCATTCGTTTCTGCTATTCACAACATGGCAAATCAGTGCCTAAGGGCATTAGGCCACATCAACCAGCGCAGCGCCACTTCTGCAGCCTTTCTCAGAGGAGTACCAACCAAGGATATTTTGGAGGCTGCAACTTGGAGTTCAGTGCACACTTTTACAAAGCACTACCACTTTCCTCTTTACTCTAAATCCAGAGTAGGCTTTGCCACTGCAGTTCTGCAGGGCCTCATAGCCCCTCCTAATTCTTTTTAGGCCCAGCCTCCCAACCTCAGCTTTGGGATTCAACCCAAGTGTAATGACTGCAACAGTGAAACACAATGAGCATAGTACAGTTGTGTACCTACCATAAATGTAGATGTTCGAGTGTATTCACTGTTGCAGTCCAGGTTACCCTCCCTCCATCCCCCTTTTATTTGCTGGGACTTATCTATACTTCTCTATCCTATGCAACCTATGTGGTGTATTTGATTGTAGATGAAGGTAATGATTATGTTACTGCATGCTTTTTTGTAAGCAGACTTTTTAGCCTACCTTTTGGGGGGCACCTGTCATCTGGGGCAAGAAAAACTGAATAAAATGGCGTTGGCTGCATCTTTTATACCCCTGGTGCACTTATGTCAGGGAAGAGGCGACAGCAACCAACGCCAGACCAGGACTTTGGAATTCAGGCTGACTGCGAGTAGCCTGCCAGCAGGATAACCCAAGTGTAATGACTGCAACAGTGAATACACTAGAACATCTACATTTATGGTAGGTACACAACTGTACTTTTCCCATTCTTAGTGTTGATCTAATGAGTGCTCCAGAAGATGACAGTGGATAAAGCCAAGAGTTTTTCTGCTACTCCAGCTATGGCTAAGGCATCTGTGGTTTTCACAGTTAATATAAATAGTAAAGGAGGTTCCTGATCTTCCCCCTCAGCGCACTGCACAGTTCTAACCCAGCACAGAGAAATACAAGTTTGAGACTGTGATCTGGATCATCTAGCCTGATGCCTTTGATAGACCCAGCTGTCAGATGTAGTGACAGGCATGCTTGAAAAGAAGAGGGGGAAAAAACAGGACATGGAAAGTCTCATATGGCTAACTGGGAAGGATTTTCTTTTTGGTGCTCTTCTAGGGGATAATTCCTACAGAAACCAGGTGCCGAGGTCCATTAGTATTTGTCAGAGCTTTTCAGAAGTAGTTTTTCTTATGTTTGCATTAGTATTTTTCAGAGCTTTGTACAAGTATTCTTTCTTATGTTTGCATTATGGTGCTGTTTTCTGCCATTGCTGCATGTCTCTCTTCAGGCCATTTCTCATCTTTCCAATTCTTGATTAAGCAGTTTCTTGGAGGGGTATTGCATTTGAAGTCCCCAAAAAAAGTTGTGCCTCCTTCATGAAACCTTAACCACTTTTGTGGTTTAGAAGCTGACCTGTCTCTTTTTGAATCAAGCTTCTTAATGTCCTTCAGACTTTTACAGTGGAAAACCTTATTTTGTATGGCTGTCACTTCAACTGTGGGGATGTCTGTGTTGCAAGCTTTTGTGACTAAAGAACCTCTAACAGTTTTCAATAGGTGCAGAGTGGGTCTACAAATTGACCCTTATTTCAGGTCTAATGTGTGGTCAGCACAGCCAAGCTGCCTATCATCCTTTTTTTCTTTATGAACCCTTGCAATAAATGGAAAGTAATTCTGCATTTGTTAGACGTAGTTCAGATATTACATTGCTCAAACCAAAGATGTTAAGTAACCCTACTAACTGCCTGGAAGGTAGGCAGCCCAGTTTCTAAGCAAACCTTGTCCAAATGGCTATGTAGCTGTTTTTTTTTTTTTTTTTTTGTGCTGTGACCATGACAGAAGGCTCCTGAAAGCTCCAGTAAGAGCACATTTCACCAGAATTGCAGCCACAACAGCAGTCTTCTTCAAACATATATAACCCCAGGGCATTTGCAAGTCCACTACTTGGATTTCTCTTTGCACTTTTCCATGCACTCCAGGCTACACATTCAGTTCAAGAACAGGACAAGTAGGGCAGGGCTTGCTCCTGCAGTATTGCAGTGCATGCTCTAAATGTATTCCTTCCGTGGGTGTGTGGATATTTTAGTTACTGCTTTCTATACTGTAGATAAGGATTTATACAGCTGCAATGATCTCTTTGGTGAATAGATTATAGATGTGCCAGTAATTCAGCATAAAAAGCAGATATTCACATATATGGATTACTCTAGCATCAGTCTCCTGCCTTCTTAGCACCTCTAGTCCTTCTCTGTATACTTCATAACTTAGGATATGGGTGGGGAAGTATTATGCCCATCTTTTGCATTTTGTCTACATCTCTACATGCTTGGTTGTATAAACGTGCAAAAACTGCATAAATGATTCCTGTGCTTCTAACAGGTAATGATAGTCCATACTGGATATGGACATGCTAGGAGACCCCATTCAGAGACTCTCTAACCTGGTAGAGACGTCTTAAGCAAGAAGTATCAAAGTATGGATAGGGATAGGTCTTAATGAACTTGACAGGCTGTTGAACAGAGGCAGATATCAGCCCTAGTCAAGACATGCAAGAGTGTTGATGTTTGTCAAAACAAAGAACTGAATTTGCAAGCTTCTTCTTTTAAGCTGTGCTTCAGACAGATACCTGGAAAAGGCAAGAAATCCAGCTCACTGGGGGCATTGACTGAATCCTTTGGATGAGGATTCATACTACTGCTGTGGTGATTCCTATACATATAATGTTATGATGAGATACTCAAACAAATGTATTAACATCTCTGATATCTTCCATGTTAACAGTGTATAGTATTAACAGTTTAGTACCCATAATTGTAGTATCTGGTATTAAAGATTCATCTGCAGTGACTCTCACAAAGAAAAAGATTTCTTAGTATGCAGTGCAGCATGACCTAGATCTCAGACAGGCTTCAGTTCTTTGACTGTGGTCTCCGTTATCCTGACACAGTTCACTTGTCAGGAATCTACAACTTTCTCATTGGAGTAGATTCCATGTCCTTAGGCCTTAAATGCCTTAAGAGAAGCTTTCTCAGAGGTAACCTTTCTGCTGCAGCTTCCAGTTAGAAAAAATAGTGCCTCAGTTTGAGGGTTGCAAGAAATTATTCCTCTTTTGGCCCACAGCTTTGATAGAGTTAAAGTTTATTATCTGGAAAACTTTGCTGTTGGTTTTGTTACCTGAAAAACCTTGTTTGTAGTGGCTGTCACGTTGTCTATGTGGATATATCAGTTGCAGACCTTGTCTGTTGCTCCTGTGTCACAGAAAGACAAACAGGTTTTTCCCTAAGTACAGTCCTTGCCCAGTGTCTCCTGTGAGTCTAACTTGAATTATTGCATCTGTCAGTATTTTGCTGTACCTATTCTAATGAGGAGAGTTGTTTGCTTCAGTATACGGTTCAATATGAACAGCTCAGGTACTTTGCGGATAAATCTTGGGCTATCCTCAGTGATGACTGTTCAAGCAATCAAATTACATTTTGTTTTGCTACACTAAGTATTGCAAATTTTTGCATTTGACTGCTAAAGCACTTTATGTCAGTTCTGTCTGTACTTCCACAGCTTTCTTCTTTTATACCAGGTTAAATGACACACAGCTGCTGTTTATTTCTTAATTTCTTTCTAAAGCACTGCAGAGTGGGCACGATTTCCATGTCCAAGTCTTCTTTTGTGGACAAACTAATCAATATTTTCTTCTACATGGAAGTAAGTTAGTTTCTTTGTCATAGGTGTTGTTACTTATGTACCCCCTTGATATCAGATAACAAGACATGTTTGTTTAACTGTAATGCTGTTCTGTAAGATAAACATGTTATATAATGAAAGCAAAGTGAAGACTGCAAAACCACTGGGAATTTTCCATAAGCAGTTATCTTAGCAGAGTGCAGGTATCTTGTGCAATTGGAAGTTGACCTAAATTACAAAATATTCAGAAACAGCACTTTGTGACCTTTTCAGAGGAAGAGTAGTTTAAAGTGAAATAAAAGCAGTCTATTTTCTCAGCAGCTTTAACTTCAGAATGCACTAAGCATCAAGTCACAAAACTATTTTGCTTCCACAAGGTTAGTAAAGTTTCTCAAAGCGTTTGTTTTTTAAGGAGAGGACTTATGTGATGGCTGCACCCTGATTAATAGATTGATTTTGACACACTCATTCTGAGAACAGAAACCTTGAAAACAAGGGGGTCTGTAAAACTGTCAGTTTAAGTAAAATTAAGTCACAGGCTAGTAATTACACTGTAAGGATGCTAGCCTAGCAGTGAAGATATTTGGAGAATATGAGAGAAAATCGACCAGAAAAGGAGAAGAGAAAACTCTGGCTAGGAAGAATCGTACGGAAGTTCAGCAAATAAGCGGCATGTTTCAGCTTTCATACAGGACACGGATTCTAGTAATTTAGAGGAAGAAATAGAATAAATGCACTCAGTGGTGTTTAAAATAAAATTCTGAAGGAATATATCAGCTTAAATACCAGAAGGCTGGAATAAATAGAAAAATTAACTAGCTATTCAGATGAACTGATAAAACTGCAAAAATCAGACAATGAAGTGAAGAAAAGGCTGGCTGAACATGAGGTTTCACAAGAAGAGCTTTTTCAGAAATAGAGTTAGAAGGCAGTGCACACAGAAAATGTGAGATTTTCTGCTGTACCAGAGAAACTGGAAGGAACATACTGTATTCATTTTATGAAAGTACAAATAACTAGACTGGTGTTCAACAGCAGAACTTATTCATTGGAAGGGCACAGTGTGTGTTCCAAACTTGGTAGTGAGAAAACAGCTGAGACATATATTAATAATGATGCAGTCATACCAGCAAAATAGTTGATTATGGCAGTATTGTGGCAGAAAGGAAAAGTAATAATTGGCAACAGTAATGTTTCTCTGGAAAATTATTATTCCCTGTACACCAGGCAGAAGAGAAGCAAATTTATCCCAACTGTCAGGGAACATCGAGAGGCAGGTGTTACATTCAGACTGCTCTGCTGAGCTGTCTTCAGAATATTTTTGCTGGAGTATCAAAGACATTTTGATGCAGAACAGGCTAAGGGAAAATTGATCCAACATAAAGTGAGCCAGCAAACATAATCTCATTCTTCTGACAACAAAGCCCATAGACAGACTTTGCCAGTGAAACCTTTACGATTGTTCCAAAGGAAAATGCTTGAGAGAGAGAGAAAAAAAAAACAAGAGCTGAATAGAAGAATCAGGAGTACCTTAGATTTGAATCAGCAACTGGTGTTGGGAGATGAAAATGATCAGAAAGAAGACCAGCAACACTGAAATTCATGAATTAAGTGGAGACTTTAAATCATTACTCCCATAGGAATAGAGCGATCAAGTATGCCTTTTTAAGTAAAAGTGGCTGAGAAAGACTAGGATTTAGTTTAGTTTGTGTTAAATAAATTTGTGAGTGAATTGTAAAGTATATACCCCACTTTGTCATCGATGTTTAGAAGGACACTGAAGAGTAAAAAGTAATTGCAAATAAAAATTTTTTTGTTTTCATTAATATTTGTATAAAAATTCAAGATTTATTTTGCATGTTGTATTGTAAAACACTTTTGTAGAGTGTGTAGTCAAGGATATTTTAAATGTGGAGTCTTATTGATTGTTGTATATGTTAAAGATATTAGAGCAAGTATTTTTTTCTTGAAAGATAAACATGTTTTAAACTGTAACGAGATAAAGCACAGACAGAGGCAATCTAGGTAATATAACGTAATCTTAGGCTGCTGGTGTGGGGGAATGTTAATGAGTACTGATTATATTATATGTAGACTTTCCATTGTTTTTACTGAGGTATGTGTCTAAATCGGTTAAAGCTCTATACAAGTTTTTTAAGCAAATAGGTTTGAAAAAGAAGAATGTTGAAAGACATGGTAAAGGTGAGTTTATTGCATCAGAAAAGTTTATGTTTTGTTTTCCAGTAGCAAATGCTTTCAGTGCATACCTGTCAGTTATCCAGATTTTAGCGCAATGTCCAGAGTTTTGCCTCATATTTTTGGTCTGCTTCTTATAAAATTTGTTGTTTTCTGGCAAATCACTGAGGATTGAAGTCATTAAATCATGACATGCATTTGATTTCCAGACTTCATATCCTTCAGAAAATGCATGGTAATATAACTCCTGTTATTTTAGCAACTTTCTATGTTTATTACAGCAGTATTTAGCATCTCTCCCTATCTTGGGGTCTTTGTCTTCCCCATTATTTGAGTCTTTGTCCAGATTTTATGTACTGAGAAGGTTGCAAGGTATGTCTCGGTGAAAGTTGAGAGGTGTACAGGTGAAAGCAATTGACCAGTAGATGTCTGTACATTGTGTTCTGAGTGAAATTTACAAAGATTCTTTTCTGCATCTGAAAAGTTGTTAGCTGTTTCTTTTTTTCACTTTTGACTGCTTTTACATGGAGATGAGCTGTCTGCAGGTGCAATCATTTAATTTTGAGAGTTCGGAGTGCTTTTCTTGAGAGACGTATAACATGTAAAATACAGTCGCAAGCAGTTTATTGAAAAATAAAGTTTGTAACTGTGTGGAGTGAATAAAAAAGTACCCAAGGCACTTTTTCCTAGGGTAAAAGTTATTGTTTACCAAAAGCATGCAAGCTGTTTTTCACATCTGGCAAGGGACTTGAAATAGAAAAGACAATCCGTGTAAGTAGGAACACAGGTTGTAGAACGGTTAACCTGAATATTAGACTAGGTAATCCCTGTGTGTGCAGCCATCAGTTTGGAGAAACTGCTCCAATATGGAGGAGTAAACTCCATTTGTGAAAACTGTATAAAGGCTTCTGTGTTTGTAAGTTAAAAGGGCTAGGTTCTGAAATATTTTTTTTGGTCTGAGTGCTTCATTGAAGCATAGTGCCTTAAAAATGTGAGATATGTTCAGCTGCAAATGAGAAGAAGCAACTGCATTAAATATTAGCTTGCTAGACAAGGTATGCACATAAGCCAAAAGTTGGAAATACTTTTTTATACAGCTTTATTAACGTGGCACTTAAGACATAGGCAAACATACATTAACAGAAAAAAAGCTTTTTTTTCCCTTTTACATCATTATACACCCCATATCCTTTCTTTCTTTGTAATTGTCATCTGTCCAACATTACATATATTGCTGAATTCCTGCTTTCCCTTACAAAATTCTTCTCCTCCTCCTGAACATTATGTATATTGTTCCCATAATTTCCATTTATAAGTAACTTTCTCCTTTCCTTTCTAAAGATCCCTCATCCAATTCTTTTATCTCTTATGATATTAAATACTTCAAATATAGTTGGTTTAGACTTTGATTTCCATTTTCTAGTAATTGTTTTGTTTTGTTTTTTTGACAGTCAACAGTGTTAAACTTTAGTCCTTACTATCTCTAGGCAATTCAGAAATTGTATCCCAGGTCAAAAAATCATGTCCTTAGTTACAGCCATTTGCTTACCCAACATTTCTGACAAGACTACTCTGTAGGGAATTTTTTAAATTTGTCACATCACTGCACGCCCAAAACATATGTTCCTAATTACCACTTTTTTCCCCCCATCACACCTCCAACATTTGCTGTCTACAAATGGGAAACATTCTTTGAAATCTGCTTGGGGGTATAAAAATACCTATGCAAACACTTCCAAGTAGAGATCCTTAACCTTCTGGAATGTGTTGCATATGTAGGAGCCCTGCATATCATTGTTCTCTTATAAATTACTTTTCCAGTTTCACATCCCACTCTTTTCTAACCTCACCTGATTGATTCTTATAGTTTTCATGCAATATTTTATATACCCTACTAATTATCCGTATTTTAACTGCAGCTTCTGTACTAGATTCAAATAAACACACCAACAGAGCAGGTCTTTCACTTAAGACTCCCCTCTTCTCTTTGCTTGTACTCTGTCAATCCCTGGTAGGGAAGGCAGTCTCTAGCCTTCAGTCCGAATGTCTTATTGGCCTCATCCCACTCTATTACCTTTCCCTCTCATTAGTTTTTCCCAGTACCTTGGTTCCTTTTCCAGATTTCTCCAGTAAGTTCTTGCCTATTTTCAGTACCCCTACTTGCAGTCATCCCTGTTGGCAAGATCTTTTCACCGTTCTCAGGGTAACTTCTTAGAATACTTTCTGCTATTTTATGAATATAATATTCTTTATTGTTATTATTCACCTTAAGGATCTCCTTCTCAAATCCAACTCTCTCTCTGTTTCTTGAAATTCCCCCTTGATTCATCATCATCCCCTTCCATTTTGAATTACAACTTTCTGCATGTGTTATATATATGAGTTTTAACTGTGTAGCTCTAAATTATCCCTTCAACTCAGGTAATTCTAAACCATCTTGTTCTGTTGGAAGGATCAACTTATTCCACTTAACTGTTGCCCTCTTCCCCTCCCAAATTAATTCCTTCAGCTCTGTTAATTATTGTCCACAACTTGTCATGTAGATAACAATATGCCTAACCTGTATATAAAATTATAGGTGCTAAAAATATTTTCACTGCTTGTATCTTGCTATCTATTCATATAAACAGGAACTTCCACTTTCTCAGTTTTTGTATTATCTTTTGTTCAGTCTCTTCTCACATACCCTTAGGCATCATAATGGAAGCCTTTTTAATCTATACTCCTAAATACTTCACCTTATGTCTCAATAAATATGGGTATTGCTGAACCAGTTTGTTTGTGTTTACATAATTTACAGCTATAGGCTTTGTTTTATTATCCTTAATTGTATATCCCAAAAAGATTTAAAACCAACTCAAAATGTTCCACAACACTGATATATCCTTTTCTGGATTTATCGGGTACAAAATAATGCCATCTGTAAATAAAGCTGACTTTTATTGATTACCTTACTGATTAAATCCTTGAATTTCGTAGTCCCTTATTTTCTTTGCCATTGACTAAATATAAAGCAAATAGTAAAGGGGACACCACTGCTTGTTTCCTCTTTTCAAAAACAACGTATCAGAGAGGAACATTGCCACTAAAATTCTTGCCTTCAATCCTTCATATATCCCCCTAATTAACCTTATCTGGAAATACAGATGCTTCCATTGCCCTACTCATACAATCCCAGCTTACTCTGTTGAATGCTTTCTCTGGATCAAGACCCACAAACAACAGTGGTATTTTTCTTACATTCTGTTTCCCTCTGGATCATTATTGCTGTATTAATGTTGCCAGATGTTTGCCTACCCTCCACAAAACTACATTGAGCCATATATTTTATCCATAAAACTTAGCTTAGAATTGAAACATGTAACTGATTGTAGCTAAAAGAAAACCATTCTATGGAGACAATCTTAGAGCAGCTAGTTTGCACAATAAACAGCACTAGTATCAAATAGTAGCACAATCTTAACCTAGTGTAATGCCAGACTAAGAGATGACTCAGAGACCTCTGTATAACCCAATCCACAACCTACAGTAGCCCACCCAAATACAGGTCTGGGCAGCATGGATATGCAGTTTTCAAATGTCTCTGTATCCAGCTTGGTAAATATGGGCTTCCTGAGACAACGTAGCAATTGTCACTTGTTCATGGACAACTATTTAATCCTTAAAAAAAAAACAACACAGTATGCAAGAGATGCACATACACAGTTTCACTGGAGGCAAAAAACTCACATGCAAATAAGATTGTCAAGAACATGCACCCCACGTCCACCACACACACACAGTGACCAGTATATACACACATAGACCAGGCTATGCTGTGGAATTAAAAAAGCAGTCTTCCCAAACCTCAAATACCTTCGTAGCCTACAAACAGTAACTCCTGTCCTCAGCAATCTCTGAAGTAGTTAACAAAACAACACCAAACAAAACTCACTAGCCCGTGGAGCCCCAAGATCAAAAGGCAGGCCAACATTATCCAGGACTTTTGTCGTAGGAGACTGCATTGTACAATACACAGATGCTCCACTCACCAGACTGAGCAATGAGAAGATAATGGTTAGTTGCTTATCTGGGTACAGGATCCAGCAAGTTATGCATGCAGTCATGTCACTACACCACAGGTAACAGAATGATTCTATCATAATGTGTTGGAGTTAACGACCTAAAATGTACTTCCCTGGACTAAATGGAGAGGGACATTGTTGATCTCTCTGAATGTATGTCTTGGGCAGGTATGTGCCTTGCATTGAGCAGCATTCTACCTTCACCAAGGGTGATGCCACAGGATAAACAAAACATGATTGACTTCAATAATTGGCTTAGTTTCTTGTGTCTTTCCAGAGGGATTCAGTATTTGTCAGCATGGGGGGACATGGTTAACAGACCAGATTGCTTTGCAAAGGATGGTCTGCATCTGTCCCGTCTAGGCTTCCAAATATCAGCTAAAACTTTATCCATCCCTTTAGAGCCTTTTTAGGCAATGTCAAATTGACAAATCTACTGACATAGCAAATAAAACCCAAAGAAACCTAAAGGTTTTACTGCTTAGTACTAGGAGCCTTAACAAGAAACTCCATACCCTACAAGTTCTCCTTAGTCTGGAGAATATAGACATCGGTGCCTTTATCAAGACAAGACATGATTTAAGTCTGCAGAAAGTACTCCAGCAGTGCAAGGCTTCCGTACCTTCTATGTGTTTAAGCAAACAGCTGCACAGATAGAGACAAAAGATGGAGTCATCTCAGTCTGTATTAGCAACAAGCAGAACTCTACATTGGTTAAACAGGATGGTGCCTGGATTTTATCCATGTACAAATCACCATAGACAGAGTCCTGTACCATACCGTAGCAAGCTACAGGCTACCATCTATGTTCCTAGAATCCTATAGCTCATACCTAGACCAATTGGAGACACCATTAAATCAAATACCATACTCATAGGAGATTACTTTAACTATCTTTCTATAGACTGGGAAACGTACACTGCCTCATACCCAGAGGCACAAACATTCCTGGACTTTATTACACAAATACCTTTGACCAGATGGCGCTCACATCCACCAGAGGTTTAAACATACTGGACCTGGCACTCACCAATATGGGAGAAGGCTGCAGCCTCCCCCCAACAGCATGTTATGTCCTTGCTGGCAAGGTCGGATTGCAAAGTTGTCTCCTTCTAAGTAAAAATCAACTCTGCTACCCCAGCAAACCCTCTAACAGTTAAGAACTATTCCAAAGCAAACTACAACCTATTAAGTGATAGTTTATCAAAATCCAGTGCCCTTCCCAACCCTGAGTTTACAACAGCCTATATGGAATTGTGTACAGAGACCCGCTACAACCATTTAAATGGCTGTATAGAAGCTGCTGTACCTACTAGAAGTAAACCCAAAACAAACTCTTAAAAACAGACCACACTGGTGAAATCCTAACCTTAATGGCTAAAATCAGGAAGAACAACTCCCATAATTATAGAAGCTTTCTAATTAAACTAAACAGAAAACTAAGAGAATGAATTAAGTCCAACAAGGCCAGTTCCGAGGTCAGGATAGCCTCACAGTCTAAAGACAAATAGAAGGCCTTC
Organism: Protopterus annectens; assembly: GCF_019279795.1. NCBI lineage: Eukaryota > Metazoa > Chordata > Ceratodontiformes > Protopteridae > Protopterus > Protopterus annectens. The sequence continues at coordinate 1,096,840,032 of NC_056731.1, read as the reverse complement.
TACAATTGTGTCTGAAACGTCAAAGGCAGCACACATCAGTGTGCTTAACTGGTGGTCAGTGGGGCCACCTTCACTGAGCAGAGTGACATAGCAAATTTGCTGGCTGACAAATTCAGCTCAAACATCGCTTCCCACACCTCCCCTGTCTTCTTCCATGAAATACCTATTAACACCCCCCCCCAACTGTTAACAGCGAACAGTTCCTGGTGGTAGTCACTAAGGCTAAAAACAGCCTTAGTGAACCCCGACTGTATCCTGGGATGCATCCTAAATAGCTGGAAACATGACCTATCAGGACCACTTGACTCACTTTTCAACTATAGCATCAAATCAGGCGTTGTACCATGGGAATGGAGGAATGCAACAGTTACCCCTCTTCAGAAGTGTGGACCATCAACCAACCATGGAATGAATTATGGAACTGATCAGCAAAGACACAGTCAATATTCAGATGCTAGACCCAACCCAGTTTGGCTTTGTCAAGGGAAGATCATGCCAATGAAACCTGATGGACTTCTTTGAGAATGTCACAAAAGCAATGGATGAGGGGAAAACCGTGCATACCACCTACCTGGACCTGGCTAAGGTGTTTGATGCAATACCCCTCTCGGATGTAATTGACAAAGTCTCCAAAATTGCATAAAACCTCTACGTAACTTGTTGGATTCACAGACAGGACTCAGAAGTCAGGACTGGTGATACCACCTCCATTAAGAGACCGGTCACCAGAGGGGTACCTCAGTGCTGCAGGCCGAGACGGGTCCTATTTGGCATCTGTGTCTCGAAGGTAAGGACAATGTCAAGGGTCTTTGGTTGACCAGGTTTGCAGATGACTGCAAATTGGAAGTTATCATAGATCCCCCCCATAACACAAGCATCTTACAAAAGAGTCTGAGACAATGGACTGCTGCCAGATTCACAACTAAAACTCCGTGCCAAGAAATGCATCATGCTGCCTTTTGGGAAAACTGCTTCCCAGATTAATTACTCCAGTCTGTCAGAATCAGACATCCCCAGGAGCTGACCCAATAGTCAGAGATCTGGGAACATTTGTAGGCAGTAATCTGCCCTTTGACCAATATGTGGCCTAGGTAGTAAGAAAATCATTCTGTGTTGCCAAACGTACAAGTTATGGAATGGCATCCAGGTCCAAGGAATTCATAGTGCCACTTTATTCGTTCCTTATCAGACCCATCATTGAGTATAATACCTCTTTGTCATGTACTTGACCAAACATATGCAACAGTTGGAATGCCCACAAAGGCTCCTTACCAGGAGAATCTGGGGTATAAACACATTGTACTGTATGGATCACCTTAATGCCCTGTTTCTATACACTCTCCTACAGGTTATGAGAGGTGTTGTATGCCTGGCATATAATTTATCCTCAGACCCAGCTTTGACTAGACCTTTTGCATGTCCACAAAATGAACAGCATCAGAGCCACTAGATCCAAGGATTTAAATTTTGCTTGTGACATATGTAAGACATGTTGGCAGGACAGATATGTGTGTTGGAAGATCCCAGTGTTCTGGAACAGGCTTTCATCCCTGTGAAGCAGAGTCCATCACTAACCATATTTAAGCATGACCTCAACCAGTGGATGAAAAATTGGAAATTCACCCCAGTTCTGGCCCCCATGCCTCTGATAGGCAGAGTTAGACAGTAATGCCCAAACTAACATACCCCCACCCCCAAATAACCTCTAGAAACTTCCTAACATACACTTTTATAATAAGTACCAGTGATACATAGGGATACAGTTGGGTTGGAGTACACGGCTAGGCTTATAAAGGCCCTGGTTGTCATTAGGTTCACAGTTGTGTACTAGGCTGTCTATGAATTTTGGCAACACCTTTGCCATTCTTTAACTACTATAGACATAAACACTTTATAATCATGGTTTAAAATTGAAATGGATCTGTATGAAGTTGGGTCTGATGGGTCTTTGCCATCCTTAGGTAATACAGACACCACAGCTCTCTTCCAAGATATTGGAGCTTCCCTTCCTTTTAAAGTACTAATAAACAAAATCTTCCAGATCTTTCACTTTATTCCCGCCAAACTTCCACATGAATACCATCTGTTCCTGGAGACTTTCCTGAAGATTAATTATACATCACTGTTTTTCTCTCATCCCCTCCTGTCTTAACTGTTAGTTGTTGAGCCTCATCTTCCACTAACCTTGGCATAATAGGTCTTCAATAAATATTTCCATTTGTGCTCTTTCGTGATTTCTGCTTTTCACAGGTTTTCGTAAAATTCCTGAAATGTCTAAATCCTCTACAGGATCTCTAGTTATTTTTCTTATTATACTCTCTCTCTAAATTTGGCAGTAACCTTTTCCACTTTCTGCTGCCTGAGTCATTGTGCTAGAAGTTTTTGTTCTCCTCAGCTATTTTCAGAAAATACTTGTCTGACTGCATTCTTTCTAAACTGATGAATATTATCCAGATACTCCCTTATTTTCTGTTTAGCACTCTGCGTTTGCACCTCTTCTTATTCTGTGAGATTCCCCTTATTCTGCAATACTTTTATCAGTCCCTGCAAGTAATTCTTTAAGAATTCTCTCTTATTTCTACTCTGGTTTTAATCTCCTTTTTCATTTTAAACCATGCATTAACTATAACTTATAAAGATATTCTACCTTCCCTAATAACTCTCAAATAATTTCCACTACTCATTCCTTAAACTTCTCTCATTTTAACACATAGGTGGTAAAGTGTCACTGTCTCATTTTTACTTCATTACCCTACATTTCTATTTTGTTTTTTATTGATACATGATATGAAATAGTTATTGGATGTATGTCAAAGCTTTCAATTAAATGCAAATGTTCCTGTGAAGTAATATTTTGTAGTCTAGCCCTGCTTTTATACCTATGGGAATAATATGCAAATTCTGTACGAGTTCTTAGCACTGAATTCACATCTTCCATACCAAATATTTTCATAAGTGTCTTCAGAAATCTACCATGTTTTGCTATGTTTTCACTTCTGGGGCCACCTGATACATTCTCACTATTTGCAGATCAAGTTCCAGTCCCCACCTATAAGTAATGATCCCTGCTGAAAGCTGTTTTTTTCACAAAAAATGTTTAAACCTTCATAAGAGCAATTTTTGGTGGAATATAAATATGTGCAAACATAATCCTTCTCCCTTGCCAGTACCATTATTGTCTTTTAACCTCTTCTTTCACTATTGGAGCCCCTCTAGCAATCAGTATAATTACCCCCCCCCCTTTTTTCCTTGTTCCCAATATTCTGCTGAATATCTATCCTGAAATCCTTTTTTTTTTTTTGTCAAATTCACATGCATGTTACTTTCCAAATGAGTCTCCTGCAGCATTACTATTTGCACTTTGTATTTTTTTAGTATAATTCAGTACTCTTTCCTTTTTGTCTGTACCTGTAAGGCTATTTATGTTTATGGATATTAAATCTTGAGCCCTCTGATTGTTTCACCACTAGCAAGTTGAGTGCTATCCTTTGTTATAAAAAGTAATAGTGATTTTTTATTTCTTTTGGAGAGTAACCCTGTCATCTTTTCAACAAGTTCTTCCTATCATGTGATAGTGACACTGCCATATGTGCTTGTAAGGGATTATGAAACAGCTTCTTTAATGGTACTTCAGGCCCAGTTTTAGGGAATGTAAAATTGTGTGTGATTTATGCAGTCTTTAGCTTTGGGGGTTAGAGACTTCTTTTATGTTTATGTAGTGTGCATTTAAAAAATGTCAGTAGTTTATGGCAGCTTTTCATTTATTTTAACTATTCTCCTGGTTTTTTAAAATATTTTTGTATGAATTATCTTGCACAGCCATTCAGCTAGTCGTGAGAGAAAGAGACCTCGCAGGGAAGATGAAAAGGATCGTTGGTCTGATAGTCGGAGCAGCAGCAAGGAAAAAAGTTACACTGCTATTAAGGAGAAGGAACTTGAAGAAGACTACACTGAAAAATTTGAAGCTGACGAAGAAGAACTGTTGAAACCAGTTTGGATACGCTGCACTCATGCTGAATATTACTACTCTAGTGACCCAATGGATCAAGTGGTGGGTGCACCTTGTAGTTTTAATTTGTTACAGCTATGTCCACTATAGGAACATGACCTTGTGTTAATGCTGAATATGATATTTAAGACTGAACCCCTTTTGTACCTTGTATTACTTTTAGCATTATTTGTTGAAACAAATCAGAATTTATCAACTCTGCTGAAATGTCCACTTGCTAAGGTGAGAAATATTTTGCAGCAATCTTTGAGATAGTGTGCCGAAAAGGACCAGAGGTATGTCTGTCTAAGATAAGGAAAGATGCTGTTTGAATATCAAATGACTGTAAATCTTGTGATCGGTTTCAAAACCGTGGGCCTTAAAAAAAGAAGTAAAAGTGTGCGGTTGGTTTGAGTTTTGGAAGAGGCTGTCTCAGTTTGAAGTTTTTAAATGTTAAACTTTTATGGCATAATGCAGTGCTTGTCATGTTATGACTTGTGGCTGCATATGAAAGCTTGCATATTTTTCAGTAGATGCATTTGAATGTTACACATTATGGATGACATTCAGTGACTGTTAGGACCAGTGTGATTCCTCCTGTAGAGGGCATTGTCTTCCTTCACTAGACCCAAAGAGAGAACTCTCAAAGGGGTTGTTTGAATCTTGTTTGTTCTGTATTGGGCCAGTAATTCAAGTCAAGGAGAAATCATGTTTAGGGTACCAGGAAAAACATACATTGTAGCTTTCCTCCCTGAAGGAAGCAGTCCTGGAACTGGTTGTAAAATGGACTAAAAGCATTAGAAACTGAAAAAGATTGTTTGTCTGCCTAAATATTGTGTAGCAACCCCCCCCCCACCCAAAAAAAAAAAAAAAAAAAAAGATGTCTTGATATCCGGAGCACAATAAACATGTATTGGTAACCAGGCAAGTAAGTCAGTAAAAACAGAAAAAATTTTGAGATTTGGAAATGAATGTTAAAGGAAAAGAATATCAGATTTGATGTATAAAATGTTCACCTGTATTGGTGTAGCAGGGACAGTGAATAAAAGGCTACTGAGAGAAACCGTTATGCATGTAGTAACAGTGCCTGTAAGAACCTGACTATATGTGTCTCAAGAGGATCCTCATGCTCTGGACCAGACTCCCAATCCACATGAAGCAGAATCCATTCTTAATCCTTTTGAAGCATAACCTTGACCAGTGGATGGGAAATCTGAAATTCACCTTGGGTCTGGCCCCCTCATGTCTGTGATAGAGGCAGACAGTAATGGCCTAGCTAACATAGCCCCCCATGACCTCTAGAAACTCTAAACTAACATACCCACTCCTAACAAATGTTCATGATGCATAGGGGCACACTTAGGTTGGATTACATAGTTAGGCTTATAAAGGCCCTGGTGGTCATTAGCCCAGTATGTAACTATGAACCTATGAACTAATGTTTTCATCTGCTTTTGTATATTTAAGTGTAACTTGTTGTGTGGCACCATACATAGGGCATATCACCTTAAGACTGAATGCCTTTTACATCTCTGCACCTTTATTTAAGTGAAGAGTGGGGAAAAAAAGTCTTTGGATTACTATAGGAAGCCATTGTAGCAAATCATGCCCCAGCAAATCCACAACCCTCACCCTGTTTGGCTTCCTACCATAAGTCAGCCAATCGTTGCCCATCAACCCCTCCCCCTCCAGCTCTTCAAGTGAAGAGCAAGAAAAAAATAAATAAAGCCAAATTTAAATGTCTTTCTGTACCAGCATTTTGATTTAAAAAAAAAAAAGTAAAGTGCAAGCCTCCCATTTGTGCCCCCTAACACTTTGCACCCAGGGCAATTGCTGCCCTCACCCCACTCTTGCTCTGCTGTTTCACAGTGACATACAAAAGGCACAGTTTTCATAGGATCATAGGAGTTTGCTAGACTTATGACACTGTGACCTTTACAAGCCTAGCCAAGCTTTACCCTTATTTCCATGATCAGCACCTCTCACTATTGTCCAAGAGGGACATATGTGGAACCCCTGGGGTGAACTTGCTTGACATGAAGCGGGAGTCTGTTCCAAAGGTGTGGTAACCTCTGGGAGACAAATCTTTCCCTCCAACAGGTTCTATTAATGTCACATACCATGTTAAACATTTAGAATTCTTAGTGTGTTAATTTGATTTGTTATACTATTCAAATTTAGGACGTAGTGTTTTTCACAAAAATATACAAAAATAGATGTGTATGAGTCACCTATGTACAGTATAAATGTAAAAATAATTCATAACAAATAAACAGACATCATTAGTTGCAGTCATAGCTGTCAGCCAGCAGAACACATGTGGAAAAGGAAGGTTAAGTACTGGAAACTAGGTGAGCATGTGGATGGTGAATAAAAAGAATTTCTCAGTAACATCTAAGCCTCCAATTTTTGAAAAAAAGATGGAGGTTCTTAAATGGCTATTTATCTGTAATCTGTTAAACAGATAAAGCTTGTTCCATGATAACATTTCTATAGTAAATGTCAAATCTGTAAAGTAATTTATTATTTCATCTTGCAACTTTGTGACTTTTGACAACAGATTCTGTCTTCAAAAGGTTGGCGTAGCGATGGGATCTCCATGTGGGACCAGCTTCGCCAAACTAGTAATGGCATACGGGGAGAACCACTTCCTATTAAATGACAGTATTGGTACGTCCAAAAGCATTCATTTTTACACACGGTTTTTGGATGACATATTCATCTTATTTGAAGGAGACTCTACCCAGGCAACAGACTTGTTGTCATATTTAAATTCCACCACTACATTCCTACAGTTTACATTTTCTTTTCGCACTGAGAAGACAGCATACCTTGATGCGGAACTTTCAAAAGATCACAGTAAAGCCTGTTACATTTCCAGAATTTTCATGAAGGAGACTTACTCTAATGCCTTTCTCCACTACTCAAGTTGTCATCCCTTGTCACAGAAGAAATCAGTTGTGAAAGGGCAACTTGTTAGAGCCGCACGAATGGTTTCTAAAAAAAAGATGACTTCTTGTTGGAATGTGGCTTATTAAAAGATATGTTCATCAAAAGAGGGTATCCCCTTGGGTTGGTACTGGAAGTGACATACAAAGTCCAATCCAAGAGAGACACTGACTTGTATGTACCAATTTTGAGCCAAGGGCAGAACCACCCACCTTCGGTATCTACCTTGGAAAATTCACCAGTTGAACACAATTTTATTTGTACTTTGTGTTGATGCTGGCAGCATCAGATCTATAATACTAAAAAACTGGCGTTTCCTTATTAATGAGAACTCAGTAAGAGGAAGTCTTACAGATCAACCAAGAATTGTGTTTAGAAGGGGCATGAATCTAAAGGGCATTTTAGAAGGAGATAATAATTCTTTCAAGATTAGCAACATGTGTAGATTTTGTAAATTTATGACCACGGGGTCTTCTTTTATTGTGGGGAACACTAAATTTAATATTAACCACAAAATCGATTGTCAAACCAAAGGGGTAGTTTATTTAGCCAAGTGCAACCACTGTCCAGCTTTCTATGTCGGGAAAACCGACAGGAAGCTAAGGGAACGTGTATACGAGCACCAGTATTGCATTAACAAAAATAAATGCGAAAACGCCTTGGCCAAACACATAGACACCTATCCTGAACATGAGTTTAGTTTTAAAGGGATAGACATGGTGCCAGTTAATGTGAGGGGAGGTCCATCTTCATTACTACTAGAAAAATTAGAAATAGTTTGACAATTACGTTTAGATGCAAGTAACTTTCCTGGTCTTAATGACTACCTATCGATTAAATGTATTTTGAGGCTCAAGAGCCTCATTAGATAGTTTTTATTACTGTCTGCAGTATAATTTTTATTCTCTACTGGTTAAATCACAACCTGGAAGAGAATCCTAGTTGTAAAATAATTTTAATGCTATTTCTATTTCTATTTTTATTTTTAATTTTTATTTAGAAGTAAAGTATTCACATATTTACACACATTTTAAAGTAGAAGTTCAGTAGAAGAAGTGTAAACTGATTATAGGTTTTTATATGCTGGGGTTCCTATATACATGTTTTTATATATAAGTTTTCACACAATTCTATAGAAGTGATAAACTGTTTTTGGATACACTACTTTGTAGCTTTTTTCAGTTAACAGACTTGATTGCTTGATTAGCAAGTATTTAAGAGCATTGCAGTTTGTAATTAATTTGTCTGAAGAAGTTTCGCGATTGGAGCAGGATGAAAAACAGAAGTGTGTTGTTTACAATAAACCTTTGCATCTTATTCGGCTGAGCGGTGACTTATTTCGTTTTGACTTCACTTATTTGGTTTGAAAGTAATTTTAGAGGAGATCATTTTTGAAGGAGCAGTTCAGCCATTGCAAAATGTAGATTATGTGAGGAGAGTATACATTCCCATAGGAGTTTCAAGACAGGGCATTTATCATAAGGGAGTACAATTGATTTTGCTAATCTCACATCATATCACTGAGTTCAGTAAGAACAACCCATTTTATCATTTTGAGCTAGTCACTGTTGTGAGTTTTAAAGCTTTATTGTAGCAAACTTAGTTATTGTATACTGTTGGTTAGTTATTGTATACTGTTGGTTAAATGAAGAGAGCTGAGTAGATTAGAAGCATATAAAACTGGGGGACAAATAGGTAATAGTTTTTTCACTGCCTTTGCATACCTGACTTTTTTATTTACTTTTAGAGTTATGAATTTACTGTGCAGGTCATTTTTCAGATATTGGTCTAGGGTGACATTCGATTTGAATAAAGCATACTGCTTCCAGTAGTGAATTTTATTTCGGTACTGATTTCAAAGGAGAGGATCATTACGTAAGTTTTGTTGTGTTTGGCACAAGGCCAGACTGATCCAGCCTTGTTCGGTGCTTACTGAAATTTAATTGAAGGTGTTTTATGAAATTTGTTGTGACTGGACCAAGGCAGGATGTCAGAGATCCATCAGTGTATTAAAGGACACTATCCCATTCCTAAACTTGGTATCTTGCCTTGGACTGAAGCTGAAACATTGCCACCCACTTAGCTAATCATCTCCATCTTTGTGACATCTTGCATGACTTTCTACATTCCCACCCACTCCACGACTTTCCTTATGTGTGTAAAGCTCTGTTCCAGTCCAGTCCTGTTTTTGTTCCATGGAAATAAGATACTGGTATTTTCTCGTGTTTCACACACTACTGCTTAATGATTTGCATTGGAGTTGCTTACATCAACGTACAGCATCCTAAACAATTATTTCCCTGCTAAATCTTTTACTTGTGTCTACTTTAAATCATTCTTCAAAAGAGTAGCAGTCCTGAAGTACAGTAGCAGCAGTTAATTGCCTTTATCTATATTTCTTTCCTACATCCTTACCAGTTCTAACTCAGTAAAGTGCCATTTAGAAATGCCGTTTGCTTTCGGCATTTGGCAGCAAACTGTTCCATTGCTTAAAGAGCAGCTAGTATATTCCTGCTTCAGTCATGTTCTGAAAGTGAACAGCACGTGTGTATTGCTGATGTTTTCCATCTCAGTATAGCAGCAGTGTCATGTTTAGGGCATTAAAATATGTTAGCTTTGTAGTACATCACTGAATGCAGTCGGTATATAATTGCCAGAGCATTGTTATACTTTTCCATATATTCAGCCAATTCGAGGCGATGCAAAACTTGTCCTTCTGTTGGCGTTTGCAGTGCAGGTGCATTACTTACTTCAGTGAGTACAGATGTCCACACCGATGCCAGCATGATGAAAAATTGTAGCATTTAAGTGCTAGTTACCCTGAACCATTCTTTTTCATTTCTGTGTTGTTACAGAAAGCATCTTGATCTGCATCTCGGATACTTGCCTTTGCACCAAAGTATAAAAACGTATTGTAGAGCAGTACAGTTTTAACAGCATTCCATTTACATGATATAGGATATTATCTTGAAAAAAAAAGACATTGTAATTTAGTGCTTCCCAAATAGCCACATTCAGCCATACAGTACATGTTACTGCCACAGAGGAAAATGAAATGCTACAGTGTAGTTTTTCTGTCCTTTTTGCTGCATGCTTCATTGTAGGGAATGCCAATGCTGCAAGTTCAGAATGCAACTGTAATTTGCACCCCCCAGTCAATGCCATTCTATTGATAAGTTCATAGGTGTGTACTAGGCTAATGGCCCTGGAGCCTTTACAAGCCTAGCCCATAGGATTACCTTGGCATCATGCCCACCCAACCTTAGTTCCTAGTGCCTCTGTTGAGTAGACCTACTGGAGTGATCCCCGGTGTGAATTTTCTATTTCCCATCCACTCATCAAGATTTCTCTTGAAGAGGGCCAGTGAGGTGCTTGACATGTATGGGAGGTCTATTCCATAGCATGGGCATTCTCTAGGTTATGAACCTGTCCCTCCAGCATGTTCTGTTGATTGTGGTAATGAGGCTGAGGTATCTGGAGTGTGTGGTGTGGAGGGATTGGGATTTCTTTAGCTGTAGCATTTCTAACAGAGCTGGGTCAGACATGGCTTTGTACATCAAGCAGAGATCGCCTCTAGGCGGTATGAGACAGATAATTAGTTGGAGTTTTTTTAGTCTGTCCATATAGGACAAGTGTTTAAGGTCCAGGATCCTCTTTGTGAGGTACTTTTGCGGCCTCTCCAGTTGTTGCAGGTGTCTAGTGAGGTACATGCCAAATGGGACATTGTACTCTATGATTGGCCTAATGAGGGAAGAGTAGAGGGAGACAGTGACCTCTTTCTTCCTGGATGCAAAACCCTTAGTAATGAGATGTGCCACATAGAAGGACTTTCTGACCACAATGGCAAGTTGGTGGTCAAAAGAGAGGTTGCTGTCATCCTGTGTTCCCAGATCTCTTATATTGCCTTCTGTGTTCAGTGGACTACCATCAATGTGGTAATTCAAGGGAACCAGGTTTTTCCTAAAGGGAATGAAGGCACATTTTTTTGGCATTGAGCTTAAGGCCATGGTTCTGACACCGGTCATTGGTCTCATTGAGGCCTTTCTGTAGGATGTCAACATCACTTGGGGAGTTAGTAATACCTCCCAATTTGCAATCATCTGCAAACATTGTCAGCCAGAGTCCATTCGTGTTGGCCTGGACTTCAGAGAAGTAGATACCAAACAGGAGAGGACCCAGGACCGAACCCTGTGGGACTTCACTCGTGACTGGTCAGCAGTCTGACTTGGAGGCAGCTACTTTCACACTGTGGGTTCTATCTGTGAACCAGTTTGCAACCCACCTTGTGATATAGGGGTTGATGCATAGCTTAGTAAGTTTTTTTGTGATTCCTGAGTGGGGAATGGTATCAAAGGCCTTGGCCAGATCAAGGTAGGCTGTATGAACCACCTTGCCTTCCTCCACAGCTCTGGTGACTGACTCAAAGAAGTAGTCCAAGTTGAACAGGCGTGATCTACCTTTCACAAAACCAAACTGTGTAGGATCCAGAGTTTGGAGATTCCCTATATCCTTGTTTATTAAGTCCATGATGATGTGTTCCATAGCTTTGCATTTCAGACTCGACAGGCTAATGGGGCGATAGTTCCCAGGGTCTGTAGTCACTCCTCCTTTGTGGAGAGGGATGACTGTATCAGTGTGCCATTCGGTAGGGACAAAGCCTGAGGTGAGGCTGTTATTGGTTAGAGCACACAGGTGAGGTGCCAGTTCACTCTGTAGTCCATGTAGAACACAGCCAGGGATACTATCAGGTCCCATAGAAGCTGTATTCTTGGCCTTGGACACTGCTGTCTTGACTTCTGCATATCTGATTTGTTAACTTAAATAATCCAGTCACTTGGGCACAGTGATTTGACTATCAGGTGATAACTGACATATTTTATAGTAATGTGGGTGATGGAAGGGTAGCAGCAAAAGCATAAGAGTTACAAATCTTACAGATAGGATTAGTTACTGTACGGCAGTCAGCAAGTGCTTTTTTATAAGTAATTTGGTGATGGAAAGGCAACAGCAAAAGCATAAGCGTTGCCAATCTTACAGAACTGGCAAATAGATCACATAAATTACTGTAGGGCATTCAGAAGTGTATTTTTATCACATACAGTAACTAGTTGTAGACATACCTCTCAACCTCTTAGCACAAAAAAATCTGGACAAAACCTGACATAATGGGGGGACAAAGGTCCAAAAATACAAAAATAGGGACACATTTTAAATATTGCTCTTATAAAATTAGAAATCAGCTAGCGTTACAGGATTTGTGTTGCATGGATTTTCTGAAGGATATTAAGTCTGAAGCTCAAATACATGTCATTATTTAGTGACTTTAATCCTTAGATCATCTCATTGATGTGTCAAAAGAGACATAATTTTTATGAGGAACAGACCAAAAATATGAAGCAAAAATATGGACATTCTGTGAAAATCTATACAGTTGAGATATGGTTGGAGACATTTGGCTGGTTGACTCAATTCATTTCAGCAGTTACATCTGACCAACTTATTCCTTTTGATCACATCTGACCAACTTACTCCTTTTGATCTTTGTGAATGTTTGTCAGTTTCTTCTCCATTCACATGTAGTGGTTCCATTCTTCTGATTTTTGAACACTTTCTTTTGCTTTCTAGCATGCTTCACAACTGTCCAGATTTTCACAGAATGTCTATTTGACTCGTTTTTGTCTGTTCCTCACAAAATATTGTTTTTCTGTCAATTCTCTGTGTATTGAAATAACTAATTAATGGCATATAGTTGAGTTTTAGATGCATGCTACACAAGACCTGGTATTCTAGCAGCTTTCTAAGTTTATAACAGCAATAATTAAAATCCATCAAATACTTCTGGATCATTGTCCAACAGCTTTGTCCACATTTTTGGTTCTAAGAATCTGAGCAACGTCTAGTGTCTCCATGCTATGGATTATTCATTTATTAGTTTTACTACTAAGATAGCTGATAAATAGTACTGTTGATCAAGAGGATAACAACAGACAAGATAGATTTATCAAGACTGTTTTTGGTTTGTTTGCTGTTGTGTAGTGTTTAATTGTGGATGTTTTTATGTATTTATTGGCATTTGCTTACCAGGAAAGTCCAACTGGGTCAGAGGTCATTTTCAGCTGAGTATCCGGAAGAAAACCTGCAAAGTGTTACAAGACGTTATAAGAATAATAATTTTACAGTCTTTAATGATAATACAAAAATAAATACAGTTTACATAGTTATACCAAATTTGACATAATATGAAAACATTGGTTAAGAATTGTTATAAGCTTTATGACAATCATTTAATACTTTGAGAAATTTTAACCAGTTTATAGAGAAATTTAAGGTAAGTTAGTATAATTCAAACAAGAATTGCAATATGAAGTGAGAGAAAAGCAGGCTTACGGTATATTTGGAGATAAAGCCTGAGGAGTGAAATTGATGGACATAAGGAGGTGAATGAAGAAGGGAGAGTAAGGAGATGTAAGGTATGAACGGGTATTTTTCTACATTAAGGGATATAGTTTATCCTGGTGTTGAGTGAGAACAGAGCCAGCTTTTGGCTAGGTAGTCTTTCATAATGGTTTTGAAGGATGGGAGTGAGGGTATTTACCTGATGGCTAGAGACAGAGTTCCAGCCTTTAGCAACGTGGTATAAGTACAGACAATGCCCAGCAGATTTGATAGGTTTGCAGACAGAAGTTTTTGGTCATTGGTTCGTAATGACTGACTAGGGTCATAGTTGTGTAAAATGTTAGTTATTGCAGGACAAGCAGATGGATTCTGGATAATTTTATAAGTGGTAAGAAGCTGAGTATGTGTAGTTAATGGGGGAGTTCTGATCAGTTTAGGATTTTGAGTGCTATTCATTGCTTGTTTCTGAAAGGGGCATTTGCTGCAAATTTAGCTATTTTGTTACAGCATTTCTCAAGTTTTGATTTTTGTGATGCTTAAAGGTTCGTAACAGTGGGAGCACCATAAAGAACTTTGGAGAGGAGATAAGTAGCAGTAAGTGTAGCTTTATTTGCATTGCTGGGAAAGATTTGGCTTTATAAAGCATCCGTACTATTGATGAGTTTTTCTTATTCAACTTTGTACATGCAGGTCAAATTTAATGTTGTCATCCATTATCATCCTTAATAATTTACTATGAGAAGTGACTTAAGTGGTTGCATTATCAAGAGAGAGGACTTTACATTTTGTTTTTTCATGGCAGAGGGATTTGGGTAAAGTGTTATTTTATGAGCATGAGTTGTGAGTTACACAGTCATGTTTCTGATGCTTTTAAAGCTTCCTGTGTAATTTCTTTGAGGTGTGCCACATTGTCAGATGTCTAAATGAGTATGGAGTCATCTGCATACTGTGTTAGGAATGCCTGTTGTGTAGATATGTGGAGGGTGTTGGTAGCAGTGTTAAAGAACAGAGGACCAAGGATAGAACCTTTGAGTACATCTGTGGTGAGAGTGAGGAGTGTCATTTTAATGACTGATACCTATTGGATAGGTAGCGTTTGAACTGTATAAAGGTGGGCTGAGAGAGATGTAATGAGACCATTTTAAGTAGAAGGTTACTGTGACAAACTGTGAGAAGGCTTTAGCCAACCAAGTCTATAAATAAGTACAAGACTACTTTGCCATAATATCTAGTTTTACTGACAGTAATTTGTTTTTACTGAATTAAAGTGGATTATTATTCAACTAGACCTCATGATCTTCAGCCTAGTCCTTTTTGCTAGGGATGCCAGAAGCATTTTTTGTTTTATTCAGTTTCTCTGTTAGTTAGAGGTGCAGTGTTAGTAGTATGGGAAGGACTGAAGCCATGTGCAATGATGGAGTTCTTCCTGCAGAAGATAGTTTAGCAATTGAGTCATTCCTCCTCACAATAGGGTCTCGGGTCTGACTCTTGGATCCGGCTCAGCCACATTTCACAGACTTGGATCCGACTTTCATGCTACTCCCTCATACCCATAATGCCCTGCATCCACCCAACTACCTCAGCTCTTGTTTGCTGCTCCAGCGAGTTAAACATGGATTTCATCTCTCAAGCGTGGGTTAGCTAGTTTTTGATAGCCTTTGCTTAAAAACTGTAAGTCAGTGGTTCTAATGTACTTCTTCCTCCCTCTCTTTTTCTCTTGAGTACTGTGTGTGCGTGCGCATCTTTTTATAAAAAAGAAAGTAGACTAGGTTCATTTAACTTTTCTTCGTGTATTGCTAAATTAGTTAACATTCGATCGTATCTGTAAAGATAAGCTATCCATTTCATTATTCATCACGTCTGGGTCTTGGATCAGGTGTCGGATCCAATCCGGCACTTTTCAGAATAGATTCAAGGCTCGAGCTCCTGCCACTTCCATAATCTCTTTCTATCTTCAAACCCTCCAGATCTCGTTTGCTGTATTTAGCTAAATACATTTATTTATTTATTTATTTATTTATTTTACATTTGTTTACCGGGATAGTCCAACTGGATATATGTCCATTTTCAGTGGAGGCCCGGGGAGAAAAGCTCCAACATGATAACTTCAGTTTTTACAAGAATAAACACACAGATTATTTATATTCAAAAAGTTATACAGTAGTAAATATATAGTATCATTGCATTTGTTTACAAAAATCTCAGTTACATTAACAGTTACAATCAGCACAGTATGCTTGTAGAGAACGGCCTGCAAGTGTTAGAAAACAAGTTGGTTAATTAGAGTGAATAATGATGCAGCTTAGTCAGGGAAGGAGCATGGACAAAGCCAGTTGATTGTAAGATACTGTGTAATGCTTTTTTTGAAAAGGTTTAAGGAGGATTGCAAGGTGATATGATTTGGTAGAGATTTCCAGGTCTTGGCAACAGAGTTGGCAAACAGAGAATCGCCTGCAGAATTGTTGGCTTTGTAAGATACATGATTTCTGGCTTGCAGCATCAGTTAACTTGTTTTCTTTGGGTTAGTGCATCTTTTCTCTATTTTTGGGTAATTAGTTTTTCTATCTTCCTCTCTTCCCTGTTTAAGTCTCATACTTTTTTCTCTTCCTCCCTTCCCTGTTTAGGTCTCATACAGCATTAGGCTTTCTCTCCTTTGCCTTGTTTTCCCCTTTTGGTGCCTGGCGCCCTTTCTTTCTGTGTCCTTCCCCCTTAGTTTAGTTTTTGGGGCTTGTGGGGTTTTGTTGTGGCTATTTCCTTTTGGTTTGTCTGTGTGTTTGGTTCTGGCTACTGGTTAGTATCTCTGTGGGCAGTTTGGGGTTATGTTAGTTCTTTTCCTCTTAGCTGTGTAATTTGTGTTGTGTGTTTGCTGGTAGGACATGTCAGACAAGCCTACCTGATTTAAAAAGATGTTCTTCTTGTGGCCGGAAGATGCCTACTTCTGACGTCCACAAGAAATGTGTTTATTGTGTGGGATCCAACCACCTCGAGGCTTAGTGTTCAGTTTGCTCTGTGTTCAATCCTCGGGTGTTGGCAGATTGCTGGAATAAGCTTCTGCTCAAGCAGAGTCCCTTTGTTTTGGGTTCCCCCACTTCTAGCAGCAGTAAAGACCCTAAGAGGAAAGCCACCTCTGCCTCCTCAAGGGCTTCTCCTCTGGCTGCTCAGAAATGGCTGAGGCTGTCAGATTACAGTCCCTCAGATCTGAAGCAGTCTTCAGCAGATTTGGATCCTAAGGCTCAGGGTCCATCATCCGGTGCAAAGGTTTCCTCAGGTCATAGATCCTCTGATCCTACTTCTTTTCCCTCAGCTCCATTAGCTTCCCCAGGATCCGAGGCAGGTTGTACTTCAGCGCTGGGATCCGACGCATTTGTTGGATCTGGAGCTAGTAATTTATAGATCCCCATTTAGATCCCCTAGGGATCTGAAGGCTTTAGATCCTAGACACAAAAGTCATTCCCCAGATCGGAAATGCCACAAAGTGGTGGGATCCCAGCTGGCTTCCCCTTCGAAATCCAGTCATTCTTCAGCCTTTTCCAGAACCTTTAGGAGCATCTTAGCCTCAGACATGGATGGGATGATGAAGAGTTTCATTAGGCCCTAGATAGAGATAGGTCTTTTGGCATCCCCAGCCCACTTGGGCTTGGGGAGATTCCCAGCTCCTAAACTGGCTTCTCTTCCAATTCCTGCCGTTTCAGAATCCCAGGTCCTGGTTTTCCCTAAGAAGGCATTGGGGGATCAGGGAATGTCTGTTTTCCCTGTTCCCCCAGGGTCCCTGACTAGTTCAGTCCCTGTGGTTTTAGACTAGAGTGGGTCTCTGCACTGAGAGTTTGGCGTTGGCTCCCTGGGGGAAGGGTTCTGGTCCAGGTTTTTCGGATCGGCCTTCGATAGTGCAGGGCTGGTACAATCCAAGGGGCCCAGGCACAGGGCAGGCTCTGCTTCCCCTTCCCTTGTAGTTTTTACTATGGGGGACAGAGACAGGGATGTTTGTGTTACACTGCTGCAGTCATCACACTTGGGTTATCGTGCCGTCAGGCGGTCCCGCAGTCGGCCAGAGTTCCAAAGTCTTGGTCCAGCGTCGATTGCTGTCGCTTCTTCCCTGACATCAGTGCGCCAGGGGTATATAAGAGGCATCCAATGCCATTTTCTTAAGTCTTTCTTGCCATGCGGTGCCCGAAGCAGAAGCAGTTCGCAAGTGCCGGTCAGCCGACTCCTGAGATTTTCAAATCGAATTTCAGACCGAAGTCTTCAATAAAGCTAAGTACCCCATTGGGGAACCTTTTCTTGTGCTAAGTCTGATGTCAGAAAAAGTTAACAATTGCATTTCTTGTGGGAAGCAAATACCTCATAAGGACTTTCATTCTTATTGTATTCCTTGCCTAGGCCCAGACAACGACGTCACAGGTTGTTGGTTTTGTGCTAGGTTTAACAAACGAACTATTAAACGTTGGTTTGATTTCGCCCAACATTATTTTGGTAGGAAATTTAATTATACCATGCCGTTGGAGCAACCGATGACCGGAATGCATAAAAAACGCAAAGATAAGGCCAGGCAGCCGAGACCCAAACCAGACTCCGAGGCCTCTGCTGGGCCAGTCGCCAGTTCTCCGGTTTTCAGTGAGGTGCCTACGCAGCCCCTGACGACCGCTGATTTAGAACCCCAGGCGGCATCCGATTCCCAAGCGGAGATTGCTAGGCCTCCACAACCTTTACCTTTAGGCCCTTCCGACTCCATGGTTGAAGGAGATTCCGGTGCAGTTGAAACGCCTTCAGTTGCAGAAGGTGTCTTCAGACCGACTACACTCACTATTAAATCCTATGCAAAGCTGAAAACCCCTTTAAAAGCAAAGAAGACTGTACAGCAGTCTCCAGTACAAGGCCCCATGCCTAAGAAACAGATGCTTAAGATGGCTGAAGATTTAATTACTCTAATCAGGGGTTCCCATCCCCGTCCTGATAAAAGGCCAAGACAGGAGGAGGACTACGGTTCCTCTGACCAGGTTTCAATTTCCTCAGATTATTCTGAGGAACAGGAATATTCCTTTCCCCCTTATGAAGACTCTGAGGCTGAAGAGTCTATCCCTTCAGCATCTCCCTCAGAAGACTACTCTTTTGGGGAAACTTTACATACCATGAGGGAACATTTCCACTGGGAAGGCCAGGATTATTCTGATTCTAAGAAAAGGCTCCGAGAGTTCCTTTTACTACCCCAGCACAGACCACTTGCTATTCCACCCGTGTTAGACATTGTGGATGATGTTTATTCAGAATCTAGCCTTTACCCAGATTCACTACCTCCTGCACCAGCCAAACCAGACAGATACTACAGAGTCCCTGACTCTCACAAATTCCTGTTGCTGACCCAGAACCCATTTCCCAGGGTCCCAGAGGGGGTAAGGCCTCTATTGCTAAAAATCCTGTACCCTCTGAAAGGGATTCTAGAGCACTAGACAGATGGGGAAAGAAAGTATATACCTCAGCTACTCTAGCTATGAGGGCCTTAAATTGCCAGTTTCACATGCTGAAATGTCAACAATATTTGATGTCTCAATTAAAACAAAAAATTATCACACATACAGAACAGCCTGATTACAAGGAAATGCAAGATTTGTTGCATGCAGCTGAACTAGTGGGAAAACGTACTTTGCAATGTGGATTTGATTCATTGGAAGCTTCTTGTAGAGCAGCAGTGACAGGGTCTGTCATACGTAGGCATGCTTGGTTAAAAGAACAAACATTACCTGATCATGTTAAAGCAAAGTTATTGGATGCACCTCTACAGCAGGATGTTTTATTTGGTGTAAAAGCATAAGACGTTTTAAAGAAAATGGAGGATAAGGCAAAATATATGCAGACGGTCAAGGATTTTTTTACAGGTTTAACCCCCTCGTTTCAGCAGAAATTGGCCAACCAAAAACTGGTCCTTTCTGGCTTCTGCCAGACCGCAGAGGGGCAAATACAGGCGCCCAAGGGGCAGATGTCAGTCACAAGGCTCTTACCCGCCTCGACAATGGGGTACCACAACCCAAAATGGACAACACAATGACTTACCCCTCAGACTACCAAGCAAATCCCTCTTGGCAGCTCCCTTGGGAGGAAAACTAGCACTTTTTGCAGACAACTGGCACATCATCACAAAAGGCAAATGGGTCCTAAATATTGTATCTCAAGGATACAGATTTCACTTTCACACTTTACCAAGGATAAAAGGAATGCCAAACCTGCCACCAAATCAATGGGCAGAGGCTCAAAAGTAAATTTCAGCTCTCAAGGACATGAGAGCCATTCAACAGGTTCCTACACAGGAGCAAGGACAAGGATTTTACTCAAGACTCTTTCTAGTTCCCCGAAAGGACAAAGCCTGGAGACCCATTCTGGACCTCTCAATTCTAAACACATATCTGGAAGTACCCAAATTCAAGATGCTAACACTACAGCAACTTCTTCCCATGCTGGGCAAGAAGGCTTGGCTAGTAACGTTGGACCTCAAGGAGGCATACCTGCATGTACCTATCAGACAAAATTGCAGAAGATACCTCCAATTTATAGCAGGTTCAACCCATTACCAATTCTCTGCACTACCCTTTGGCTTATCTACTGCATCCAAGGTCTTCACAAAATGCCTGGCACCAGTAATTGCATACTGCAGACAAAGAGGAATTCAAATATATCCATACCTGGACGACTGCCTTATTCAAGCAGAAAGCAAGGACATTCTTTTAAAGCATCTGGCATTTGTGAAAAACCTATTAAGTTGCCTAGGGTACACAGTAAACGAAAAGAAGTCAAAACTAGTGCCTTCACAAGACATAATATTCCTGGGTGCCAGCTTAAATACAATGGCCCAGATGGCTTATCTCACGCCAGACAAGCAAGTACAACTGACTCAATACTTCAAAATGATGGCAACAAAGACCCAACTCCCTGCAAGAAAAATTCTGCAGGCCTTGGGATTCATGGCATCTTGCATACTACTAATACCATTTGCAAAACTGCATATGAGGAAATTACAATGGTATCTGAAAAGCGTATGGACTCAACACAACCACAGCTTGGAAACAATAATTCCACTCATTCCCTGCCTTCAACATGAGTTTCTATGGTGGGCTCAGGCATGTCACCTCAACGAGGGTCAGCCTTTTACCTTACCCACAGCCAGGCAAACTATAACAACAGATGCATCGGATTATGCCTGGGGAGCGCACATGGCAGGACAGTGTATTCAGGGCAAATGGTCTGCAGATCAAAGGCATCTACATATCAATCAAAAAGAGATGCTAGCTGTACAAAATGCCCTAACAGCTTTCAAGGACCTCCTACATCCAGGACAACTCCTAATAAAGACAGACAACACCACAGTGATGTGGTACATAAACAAGCAAGGGGGCACACATTCCTACCCCGTATGCAGACAGGCAATGACCTTGTGGAACACAGCACTGACCAAGTTCAACTACAAGCACAATTCCTGCCAGGAAAGAAAAACACATTGGCAGACGATCTAAGCAGAAGCATCATAGATCCTCACGAGTGGAAACTAGATCCACAAGTATTCGCAATGATAACTCAAAAATGGGGGAGCCCAGACATAGATCTGTTTGCTTCCCCCCAAAGCTACCAACTACGGAAATTCTGCACAAGGACATACCACACACTAGCTTGGAAAGTGGACGCCCTCTCATTCAGTTGGAAAACATTGACAGTGTATGCCTTTCCTCCACTGCCTCTTCTGGCAAAGGTGCTGCTGAAAGCCAGATTAGAGAGGCCACAAATGCTACTCATTGCTCCAGACTGGCCACGCCAACACTGGTATCCAATACTAAGGAACATGGCTCAAGGCCCACCATGGATTTTACCTCCAATTCCTCACCTGCTCACTCAACAAAACAATCAGATTCTACACAGCCAGCTCAAGACTTTAAATCTGGCTGCATGGCAAATTACCTAAACAACCAGTCAACACCTCTCTCTAAAGCTGTGATGGATGTCCTTGTGGAGGCCAGGTGGCCCAGCACCAGGAAAGCCTATTCAGACAAATGGAAAAGATTCTGCATCTGGAACCAGGCTAAAGGCCAAAATCCCCTTGTCCCAAATATTCCTCAGATTCTTCAATATTTAACTGAGATATTGCACAAAGGACTTTCCTTTTCATCTATTAAGATCCACGCCTCAGCTATTTCAGCTCAATACAACACGGATCCTCCTATATTTTCACATCCATTACTAAGACAGTTCCTCAGAGGGGCTAAGAACATAAGACCGCCCCGGAGAGCACCAGCACCAACTTGGGATCTCAACTTTGTTTTGGAAAAACTTACACTACTGCCCTTTGGACCAGCTTTTACAGCTGATCTACAGTTTCTATCATGGAAAACTGCCCAGCTGCTAGCAATAACTTCAGCATGAAGAGTCTCACAGCTACAGGCCCTAATGGCAGTGGAGCCTTTCATCATTTTTCATCAAGACAGAGTCTCTTTATGAACTAACCCTTCCTTTATGGCAAAGGTGGTATCCAGTGTGGCCCTAAACCAAACCATTCATTTGCCAACCTTTTATTCAAACCCCCAGAACAAAGAGGAAAGGCTTCTACACTCTTTGGACATTCACAGGCAATTACGTTACTACTTGGATAAAACTAAGGCTTTCAGAAAATCTGACCAGCTCTTTGTATCCTATGCTGCAGGATCACAAGGAAAGGCTATCTCAAAACAGACCATTTCAAAATGGATAGGACATTGTATCCGTTTCTGCTACACACACCATGGGAAACCTGTACCTGGTAACATCAGGCCCCATTCCACCAGGGCTACAGCAACATCAACAGCCTTCCTCAGAGGGGTACCAACCAAGGATATTTTGGAGGCTGCAACTTGGAGTTCAGTGCACACCTTCACCAAGCACTATCACTTACCTCTATACTCTAAAACCAGAGCTGGCTTTGCCACTGCAGTTCTGCAGGGCCTACTAGCTTCTCCAAACCCTGTTTAGTTCCACCGCCCATCCTTAGCTTTGGGATTCAACCCAAGTGTGATGACTGCAGCAGTGTAACATGATGAACATAGTACAGTATTGTACCTACCATAAATGTAGATGTTCGAGTGTTCACACTGCTGCAGTCCAGTTTACCCTCCCTCCATCCCCTCTGCCCTAGCTGAACTTTTCTATACCTTTTCTATCCTGTGCAACCTTTGTGGTGTATTTGCTTGTAACTGAAGGTATTCCTTTTATTCCTTTTACATGTTTTATTAGCAATATGTATTGCCTACCTACATGGGGCACCTGACATCTGGGGCAAGAAAAACTGAAGAAAATGGCGTTGGATGCCTCATATATACCCCTGGTGCACTGACATCAGGGAAGAAGCGACAACAACCGACGCCGGACCAAGACTTTGGAACTCTGGCCGACTGCGGGATCGCCTGACG
The DNA here is from genome assembly GCF_019279795.1 of Protopterus annectens. Taxonomy (NCBI): domain Eukaryota; kingdom Metazoa; phylum Chordata; order Ceratodontiformes; family Protopteridae; genus Protopterus; species Protopterus annectens. Next base: position 1,096,817,280 of record NC_056731.1, on the reverse strand, counting down.
GCAGGATAACCCAAGTGTGATGACTGCAGCAGTGTGAACACTCGAACATCTACATTTATGGTAGGTACAAAACTGTACTTTTCCTCGAGTCCTTTGGCCTTCCGGGTGGTAGAGCGGACCTTCTGAAAGTCTGGAGCAGCGTCCTACCCCCTTCCGGGAACATCCCAGCATATCAATATCACGTGTCCTGAGCCTATTCATCCTGTCCAGGGTCAGCCCTCCTGAGACAGCCTTCAGGCATTGAGAACCCAGTGGTTCCCCTCTCCTACAGAAGAGCCACCACAAAGAGATTGTGCAGGAGGAGGCGCTTGGAGTCCCTCACGGAGGACATGGATTTTCATGAAGGGGATGGTTCCCCAAGACCTCTGCCGGATGATGTCTCCTTTGGGGACATTCTGGAGCTGTTGAAGCAGAAAAGCAGCTGGTCTTACCAGCCCCTGTCCTCTGGCCCTTCTACTTCCTGGGTCTTCCATCCCCTATGGACAAACTTGCTGATCTGGCCGCACACAGGGCATAGAAGGAACCTGACACTGTGGAATCGGTTCATAACAAAGCAGACTGAGCCCCCCCCCCCCGCAGACCGAATGAATTGGAGCAAGAGAGTGCCAATGTATGTTATTGTGGTTGCTGCAGCCACAAAGAAGGAGCTAATGGAACAGAGCTCCAGGGTCCATCCCCTGAACTGTGAATCTTGAACGATCGACAGACATGGGAAAGGCATTAATGCTTCAGCCACTTTTGGCCTGAGAGCCCTAAATTATTTTATGCATTTTACCCGCCCCCAAGAGATCTGGTCTCTGAGCTCACTAAATCTCTTTCAGAGTTGATGCCGGCCAAGGAACTCAAGAAGGTATCTCCCAAGCTCACCACTCTCTCCTCTGTTACCAGTCCTTTGATGAGGTTAATTTCCATTGCGGCAGAAGGACCTCTCAAGTGGCCGGTGCAGGCATTGCCATCAGGCATCATGCTTGGATGCAGCTGTGTGGGTTCGCAGAACCCTTCGAGGCATCCTTTACTAATGCCCCATTCGAGGATTCCTCGCTATTTGGGCTGTCTGTCAGAAACCTTATATCACAGTGAGGAGGAGGGCAAGACTCTTTCGGCAGTTGGGATCAAATTTTCTACTCCGCAAGGGTCCTTTTCCAAATACCAATGGGGCAGTAAAAAACTATGGTTCCACAAGTTGCCGGGTTCCTTCCAAGATGCTCCAGAAGAATCCTCTTCCAGAGGCAGAGGAAGGGGATTCAGTGGTAGATGCCACCCTAGGGGCAGAGGGGGGTCATCAGACTCAGGGCTCCAGGGAACCTTTCTATGAGAAGCCTTTTCAGCACCCCTGAGGCATTGTCCGGCTGTCCTACCCTGGAGGCAGTCGGGTAATTTTTCATTGCACTCAAATGCCTGGATGTCCATAACAAATGATCAGTGGGTGCTCAAGATTATTTTATTTATTTACATTTGTTTGCCGGGAGTGTCTGACTGAGGCCCCCCCCAAAAAAAGGCCCATTTTCAGAGGAGGCCCAGGGAGAAAAGCTCCAAGATACATTATGAACAGTGTTAATAAGTAATAAATTACATATTAAACAGTGATATAATTGAGTTGACTAGCAATTGTAACACAAATAGTTCAGTAAAGATGCTGAGTCACACATTAATACACATTACAATAGTAGGACAACAAATGCAACATGATAGAAACAAAATAGTAATGTATTTCTACTTGGGGGTGGGGATTTAGCCTAACCAAATAAAACAATTAGAGTAAAATTATACAGAGTAGGGTGGAGCTAGGTTCCAGAGGAAAGAGCGAAGAAAATAAGCATTTGCGAGGAGGAGAATAGGATTACAGTGCTAAGAAAGAAATTACTGAGGGTCAACCTGGTGTTGAGCAAGAGCAAAGCCAGTTTTTGGTGAAGTGAGCCTTGAGAAGAATTTTAAATATGGGGGGGGGGGTTAGGTGTACAAAGAATGGGCTGTGGAATTGAGTTCCAGAATTTGGAGATGTACTTTGAGAACAAGGCATCCCCATAGCTATTATTGGCTTTAGAAATATCAAGAAGTAGTTTGTCAGATGAGTAAAGGGATCTACTCTTAGTGTAAGGTTTTACAAAATTTTTAAGGGTTGGACATCATTTATCTGGTAGGTAGATGATGGAATGGAGAATTGTGAGTTGTTTAACACATAATAGGTTTGGGAGTTCCAACCAGTCTAGTTTATGAAGAGCTGTACAGTGATGTGATCTGTATGAGCTGTTGGTGGCAAACCTGGCTATTTTGTTGTAGCAGATTTTTAGTTTATTTAGAATTGTCTTCCTTAAAGTAGTAAATATTGGAGAGGCATATAACAGAGTGAATAATAGATGGCTTTGGGCAATGGCTATTTTGGTAGTTTGGGTGAGGAAATGTTTGGCTGTATAGAGTGCTTCGAGTTTTATGGACTTTTTTGATTGTTTGGGATATGTGCATGTCATAACTGAGGGGATTTGTCAACGGAGATGCTTAGTATTTTGGTATGGTCAACTGGCTCTATTCTCGTGTTGTTAGTGGAGTAAGATGGTGAATGGAATGGAGGGTTGAGATATTTTATTGTTGGTAAATAGTTTGGTCTTGGGGTTGAGTATTAGTTTGGCAGACAGGCAGTGTTCAACATCTGTAAATGCTTTCTGTGTTTTTTGCAAGATTTCAGGGGATGAGGTGGCTGAGCAGGTGAGTGTAGAATCATCTGCATATTGTATAATGTTAGCTGATGTAGTGGCTGAATTGAGATAGTTTGTAAAAATTGTAAAACAAAGTGGGCCTAAGTGTGGAACCTTGGGGTACACATACTGAGACTGGTAAGAGTGAGGATATATCGTCTTACCATTTAACAGCTTGCTATCTGTCTGTCAAGTAGCTGTGAAACCATGATAGGGTGGATTGTGAGAAATGTAATGTGGCTAGCTGGTACAGACGTTTTTGGTGCGAGACAGTGTCAAATGCTTTTGACATGCTTAGGAAAACTGATGAAACATAAAGGCCTTTGCTTCTTGACTGACAATGTCTGTGAAACTAATTAGGGCAGATGTACTATGCTTGGGTCTGAAGCCATGCTGAGTATCTGAGAGGAGGGTACTATTAAGAAGCGAGGGAAAAATGTGTGAATGTATACATTTCTCAAGTATTTTAGCAAGGGGGAGAGTATTGCGATGGGTCTTTAGTTTGACAGCTGTATTGAGGTACCTCTCTTGTGTAGGGGAATGGTATGCTGGCATATCTGCCAGAGTTTGGGGACATATTGCTCGGAGATGGATTGATTTATTAATAGGGAGATTGGGTAAGTAATGGCGGCAGCTGTTGGCTTCAGGAATATGTTGGGAAGAAGGAGAGCTGCAAGAGTTATAGGTTTCAGTTGATGGAGAAGTTTGTTAATGTAGCTTGTAGGAGTTCGTTTGAGGCTAAGTGCTTCTGTATTGGTGGCAGAAGTGGTGAGTAGTATCAGTGGACTGGTGATGTTATGATTAAGTCAAGACAGTATTGAGTTACTAAAGTAAACATTAAATTGAGTGGCTATGCTTTTGGTTGTGTTTGGAGATGTGAGATTAGGGGTTTAGAAGTGTCTGGATTTGAGCATTTGATTTATAAAGGCCCAAAATTTTGGGGGATTATTTTGATGATGTTCATCGTGTTACACTGCTGCAGTCATCACACTTGGGTTATCCTGCCGTCAGGCGGTCCCGCAGTCGGCCAGAGTTCCAAAGTCTTGGTCCGGCGTCGATTGCTGTCGCTTCTTCCCTGACGTCAGTGTGCCAGGGGTAGAGGTATCCGACGCCATTTTCTTCAGTCTTTCTTGCCGCGCGGTGCCCGAAGCAGAAGCAGTTCGCAAGTGCCGGTCGGCTGACTCCTGAGATTTTCAAATCGAATTTCAGACCAAAGTCTTCAGTAAAGCTAAGTACTCCGTTGGAGAACCTTTTCTTGCCTCAGTCCGATGTCAGAAAAAGTTAACAACTGCATTTCTTGTGGGAAGCAAATACCTCATAAGGACTTTCATTCTTATTGTATTCCTTGCCTAGGCCCAGACCACGACGTCACAGGTTGTCAGTTTTGTGCTAGGTTTAACAAACGAACTATAAAACATCTGTTTGATTTTGCCCGATATTACTTTGGTAGGAAATTTAATTATACCATGCCGTCGGAGCAACCGACGACCGGAATGAATAAAAAACGCAAACATAAGGACACGCAGCCGAGACCCAAACCAGACTCCGAGGCCTCTGCTAGGCCAGTCGCCGGTTCTCCGGTTTTCTGTGAGGCGCCTACGCAGCCCCTGACGACCGCTGATTCAGAACCCCAAGTGGCATCCGATTCCCAAAAGGAGATTGCTAGGCCTCCACAACCTTTATCTTTAGGCCCTTCTGACTTCATGGCTGAAGGAGATTCCGGCGCATTTGAAACGCCTTCAGTTGCAGAAGGTATCTTCAGACTGACTACACTCGCTATTAAATCCTATGCAAAGCTTGAAAACTCCTTTAAAAGCAAAGAAGACTGTACAGCAGTCTCCAGTACAAGGCCCCATGCCTAAGATGGCTTAAGACTTAATTACTCTAATCAGGGGTTCCCATCCCCCTCCTGATAAAAGGCCTAGACAGGAGGAGGACTACGCTTCCTCTGACAAGGTTTCAATTTCCTCAGATTCTTCTGAGGAACAGGAATATTCCTTTTCCCCTTATGAAGACACTGATGCTGAAGAGCCTATTCCTTCAGCATCTCCCCCAGAAGACTACTCTTCTAGGGAAACTTTACATACCGTGAGGGAACATTTCCACTGGGAAGGCCAGGATTACTCTGATTCTAAGAAAAGGCTCCGAGAGTTCCTTTTACTACCCCAGCATAGACCACTTGCTATTCCACCAGTGTTAGACATTGTGGATGATGTTTATTCAGAATCTAGCCTTAACCCAGATTCACTACCTCCTGCACCAGCCAAACCAGACAGATACTACAGAGTCTCTGACTCTCACAAATTCCTATATAAAAGCTCTGTTGCTGACTCAGAAACCATTTCCCAGGGTCCCAGAGGGGTTAAAGCCTCTATTGCTAAAAATCCTGTACCTTCTGAAAGGGATTCTAGAGCACTAGACAGATGGGGAAAGAAAATATATACTTCAGCTACTCTAGCTATGAGGGCCTTAAATTGCCAGTTTCACATGCTGAAATTTCAACAATATTTGATGTCTCAATTAAAACAAAAAATGATCACACACACAGGGCAGTCTGATTACAAGGAAATGCAAGATTTGTTGCATGCAGCTGAATAAGTGGGAAAACATACTTTGCAATGTGGATTTGATTCATTGGAAGCTTCTTGTAGAGCAGCAGTGACAGGGTCTGTCATACGTAGGCATGCTTGGTTAAAAGAACAAACTTTACCCGATCATGTAAAAGCAAAGTTATTGGATGCACCTTTACAGCAGGATGTTTTATTTGGTGTAAAAGCAGAAGAGGTTTTAAAGAAAATGGAGGATAAGGCAAAATCTATGCAGACGGTCAAGGATTTTTTACAGATTCAACCCCCTCGTTTCAGCAGAAATTGGCCAACCAAAAACTGGTCCTTTCCAGCTTCTGACAGACCACAGAGGGGCAAATACAGATGCTCAAGGGGCAGAGGTCAGTCACAAGGCTCTTACAAGCCGCGACAATAGGGTGCCACAACCCAGAAAGGAGGAGAAGACAGGTCTCAAACTACCAGAAGACAAACACAATGACTTACCCCTCAGACTGCCAAGCAAATCCCTCTTGGCAGCTCCCTTGAGAGGAAAGCTAACTCTTTTTGCAGACAACTGGCACATCTTCACAAAAGACAAATGGGTCCTAAATATTGTATCTCAAGGATACAGATTCCACTTTCACACTTTACCAAGGATAAAAGGAATGCCAAACCTGCCACCAAATCAATGGGCAGAGGCTCAAAAACAAATTACAGCTCTCATGGACATGAGAGCCATTCAACAGGTTCCTACACAGGAGCAAGGACAAGGATTTTACTCAAGACTCTTTCTAGTTCCCCGAAAGGACAAAGCTTGGAGACCCATTCTGGACCTCTCAATTCTAAACACATATCTCGAGGTACCCAAATTCAAGATGCTAACACTACAGCAACTTCTTCCCATGCTGGGCAAGAAGGCTTGGCTAGTAACGTTGCACCTCAAGGAGGCATACCTCCATGTCCCTATCAGACAAAATTGCAGAAGATACCTCCGATTTATAGCAGGTTCAACCCATTACCAATTCTCTGCACTGCCCTTTGGCTTATCTACTCCGCCCAGTCTCTTCACAAAATGCCTGGCACCAGTAATTGCATACTGCAGACAAAGAGGAATTCAAATATATCCATACCTGGATGACTGCCTTATTCAAGCAGAAAGCAAGGACATTATTTTAAAGCATCTGGCGTTTGTGAAAAACCTATTAAGTTGCGTAGAGTACACAGTAAACGAAAAGAAGTCGAAACTAGTGCCCTCACAAGACATACTATTCCTGGATGCCGGCTTAAATACACCGGCCCAGATGGCTTATCTCACTCCAGACAAGCAAGGGCAACTGACTCAGTACTTCAAAATGATGGCAACAAAGACCAAACTCCCTGCAAGAAAAATTCTGCAGGCCTTGGGATTCATGGCATCTTGCATACTACTAATACCAAATGCAAAACTGCATATGAGGAAATTTACAATGTTACCTGAAAAGCATATGGACTCAACACAGCCACAGTTTGGAAACAGTAATACCACTCATTCCCTGCCTTCAACAGGAGTTTCTATGGTGGGCTCAGGCATGTCACCTCAACAAGGGTCACCCTTTTACCATACCCACAGCCAGGCAAACTATAACAACGGATGCATCGGATTATGCCTGGGGAGCACACATGGCAGGACAGTGTATTCAGGGCAAATGGTCTGCAGATCAAAAGCATCTACATATCAATCAAAAAGAGATGCTAGCTGTACAAAATGCCCTAACAGCTTTCAAGGACCTCCTACATCCAGGACAACTACTAATAAAGATGAACAACACCACAGTGATGTGGTACATAAACAAGCAAGGGGGCACACATTCCTACCCCCTATGCAGACAAGCAATGACCTTGTGGAACACAGCACTGACCTACCAAGTTCAACTACAAGCACAATTCCTGCCGGGAAAGAAAAATACATTGGCAGACGATCTAAGCAGAAACATCATAGATCCTCACGAGTGGAAACTAGATCCACAAGTATTCACAATGATAACTCAAAAATGGGGGAGCCCAAACATAGATCTGTTTGCCTCCCCCCAAAACTACCAACTACGGAAAGTTTGCACAAGGACATACCACACACTAGCTTGGAAAGTGGATGCCTTCTCATTCAGTTGGAAAACATTGACAGTGTATGCCTTTCCTCCACTGCCTCTTCTGGCAAAGGTGCTGCTGCAAGCCAGATTAGAGAGGCCACAAATGCTACTCATTGCTCCAGACTGGCCACGCCAACACTGGTATCCAGTACTAAGGAACATGGCTCAAGGCCCACCATGAATTTTACCTCAAATTCCTCACATGCTCACTCAGCAAAACAATCAGATTCTACACAGCCAGCTCAAGACTTTAAATCTGGCTGCATGGCAAATTACCTAAACAACCAGTCAATACTTCTCTCTAAAGCTGTTATGGATGTCATTCTGGAGGCCAGGAGGCCCAGCACCAGGAAAACCTATTCAGACAAATGGAAAAGATTCTGCGCCTGGAACCAGGCTAACGGCCAGAATCCCCTTGTCCCAAATATTCCTCAGATTCTACAATATTTAACTGAGATGTTGCACAAAGGACTTTCTTTTTCATCTATTAAGATCCACGCCTCAGCTATTTCAGCTCAATACAACTCTGATCCTCCTCCTATTTTCACATCCATTACTAAAACAGTACCTCAGAGGGGCTAAGAACATAAGACCGCCCCGGAGAGCACCAACACCAACTTGGGATCTCAACTTTGTTTTGGAAAAACTTACACTACCGCCCTTTGCACCAGCTTTTACAGCTGATCTACAGTTTTTATCATGGAAAACTGCCCTGCTGCTAGCAATAACTTCAGCACGAAGAGTCTCAGAGCTACAGGCCCTAATGGCAGTGGAGCCTTTCATAATTTTTCATCACAACAGAGTCGCTTTACGAACTAACCCTTCCTTTATGCCAAAGGTGGTATCCAGTGTGGCCCTAAACCAAACCATTCATTTGCCCACCTTCTATCCAAACCCCCAGAACAAAGGGGAAAGGCTCCTACACTCTTTGGACATTCACAGGCAATTACGTTATTACTTGGATAAGACTAAGGCTTTCAGAAAATCTGACCAGCTCTTTGTATCCTATGCTGCAGGACCACAAGGAAAGGCTCTCTCAAAACAGATCATTTCAAAATGGATTGGACATTGTATCCGTTTCTGCTACACACACCATGGGAAACCTGTACCTGGTAACATTAGGCCCCATTCCACCAGGGCTACAGCAACATCAACAGCCTTCCTCAGAGGGATACCAACCAAGGATATTTTGGAGGCTGCAACTTGGAGTTCAGTGCACACCTTCACCAAGCACTATCACTTACCTCTATACTCTAAAACCAGAGCTGGCTTTGCCACTGCAGTTCTGCAGGGCCTACTAGCTTCTCCAAACCTTGTTTAGTTCCACCGCCCATCCTTAGCTTTGGTTTTCAACCCAAGTGTGATGACTGCAGCAGTGTAACACGATGAACATAGTACAGTTTTGTACCTACCATAAATGTAGATGTTCGAGTGTTCACACTGCTGCAGCCCAGGTTACCCTCCCTCCAGCCCCTCTGACCTAGCTGAATTTTTCTATACCTTTCTATCCTTTACAACCTTTGTGGTGTATTTGCTTGTAACTGAAGGTATTCCTTTTATTACTTTTATATGTTTTATTAGCAATATGTATTGCCTACTTACTTGGGGGCACCTGACATCTGGGGCAAGAAAAACTGAAGAAAATGGTGTCTGATGCCTCTTATATACCCTTGGCACACTGACATCAGGGAAGAAGCGACAGCAACCGACACCGGACCAAGACTTTGGAACTATGGCCGACTGCGGGACCGCCTGATGGCAGGATAACCCAAGTGTGATGACTGCAGCAGTGTGAACACTCGAACATCTACATTTATGGTAGGTACAAAACTGTACTTTTTTGTTGGGCTGTTGAATAGTAGTTTATTTTGTCTGTTTTTGTTTGCTTTTTAACTGTGTTTCATAATTGTTGGTAGGATCGGAGTGTTCATGTTTTAGTGACAAGATAGTGGGACCATGCTCTATCTTTGTTTCATAAGAAGTTTAGTGTGATTTGTTAGCCATAGACCTGGTTTAGTTTTTACACAGATTTTCCTGATTTGGGGCTACTTTGTGAAGGATTTCCAAAAATATGTTGTTAAAGTATATCCAGGGGTTATTACATTCCCTTTTCCCAACCACCCCCTATTTCCAAGATGGTTCTCCCCAACGTGCCTCCCAGTCAGAGAGAACTGGTCCAACAAGAAGTTCTGGCACTTCTAGAAAAAAGAGCCATCCAGGATGTCCCAACAGGTCAAAGAGGATCGGGAACTTATTCCCGCTTTGTTTTGGTGCCAGAAAAAGACAGGGGACCTGCATCAAATTTTGGACCTCAGCAAACTGAACTCATCAGTCAAGAAGTCAAAGTTCCGGATGGTCACTGTTCAGTCCATCCTGCCCCTTCTGCAGAAGGATGAATGGATGTGCTCCATAGACCTGCAGGATGCCTACTATCATATCAAGATAGACAGGTGCTCCAGGAGGCACCTGCGTAATCGGGCTGGAGACCATCATTTTCATTCCAGAGCTCTACCATTTTTACTCACCACAGCCCCCAGGGTGTTTACCAAATGATTGGCAGTTGTAGCGGCTCAGCTGAGGCTTCAGGGATTTCAAGTCTTTCCATACCTAGGCAGTTGGCTCTTCACAGCCCCCACGAGGCATCAACTTTTTTTTTTTTCACACAGTACCTCTTACAAACTTTCGAAAGACTAAAGATTGTCATCAACCTGGCAAACTCAAAGCTTTCTCCTGTACAAAGCCTGGAGTTCATTGGGACTCATCTCAACACAGTTGCAGAGTTTGCAGCATTGCCTCTCCACAGAGTGGTCTTGATCAGAGAGCAGGTCAGGGCCATCTTGGAGGTTCCATTGCTGCAAGCACACCTCATTCTGAGAGCACTGGGGTCCATGTTGAAGGCTATTCTCCTCGTTCCTCTAGCGAGATACCACATGCGAGTGCTTCATTGGACACTGGCAGTGCAGTAGTCTATTCTATCTCATCCAGTGTCTATGCCTATTCTGTTAACTCCCATTTGCAGACGACACCTGCAGTGGTAGCTTCAATCAGAGGATCTCCTTCGGGGCAGGCCGTTTTCTGTTCTCCCATTCAGAGCCATGGTGACCATTGACATGGGGGTCATTTTCAGGGCAGGAGTTTCCAAGGTACGTGGTCCCCCTCGGAGACCAAATTGCACATAAACGTCCTGGAGATGAGGGCTGTCCTTCTGTTGCTACAAGCCTTTTAGGATTGCTTTCCTTCTGGAATGGTGGCGATTAATACAGATGACATGTCAGTGGTCTGGTTTATAAACAAACGAGGGACATGGTCCTACCTGTTGTGCAGAGAGGCCATGAGAATGTGGGAGTGGGCAAGCTCTTCCATTCGCTTTCTCCTTGCAACACACGTACCTCGGAGTCCAGCATCTTGGCAGGCAAGCTCAGCAGATGTAGCCTGACTCTGCATGAGTGGTCCCTCTATTCGTCAGTGGCATCTCAGATTTTCACCCATTGGGGCCAACCTTACTGCGATCTCTTTACTTCCCCATTGAGCAACAAATGCAGCAGATACTTTGCCCTGATTTCCCCCAGAGGGGCAGTCCCCAAGGGACATTCTCTGTGTTTACCCTCCTCTTCCTCTAATCCCCAAAATACTTCAGAAAGCCTTCAGACTGAGGAGTTATGCGATACTCATTGCTTCTTTCTGGCCTCGTCAGGTGTGGTTCCCCTTCTTCAGGTCTCATCTCAAGTATCCTCCCTGGATACTGGATCCTGTTCCTAATCTCGTCTCTCACCCATCGGAACCACCACTCAATCTTCGGTCACTTCACCCGACCATGTGGTTTCTCCACTTCAAGTCCTAGTAAAGCCGTCCAGGCTGACTTCTTCTGTCGGGAAAATTATTCTGGCCTTGCAGAAGCCTTCTTCTCAAAAGGTCTACCATAGTAAGTGGAAATGCTTTTCCTTTTGGGCAGCGGAACGAAATCTGGACTCTCTTTCAGCTCCTGTTCCAGATATCCTCCTCTTCTTGGCATCTCTTTTTCAGGAGGGGACCAGCTTTTCAACTTAAATTGCAGTTGGCATCCATTTCTAATTTTCATGCCGATGCTGGACCCACCTTTTCCTCTAGGTTATGTAAGGCCTTCATGAAGGGCATCTTTCTTCTTAGTCCTCCAGTCAAGGATCCTGTCCCTCCTTGGGATCTGACATTGATGCTGCAATCTCTCACCCAAATTCTGTTTAAACCTGCTCATTCCTGTGATCTCAAATATCTTTCTTGGAAAACCACCTTTCTGGCTGCTATTACCTCAACCAAGAGAGTTTCTGAATTGCAAGCCTTATCTTCTAAACAGCCATATATTGCTTTTCATAAGGACAGGATGACTTTACAGACTAATCCCTCCTTTATGCCTAAAGTTGCTACTGAAAGCAATCTTAACTAGGGCATCCAATTGCCTGTTTTCTTCCCTAATCACTATAATAAGGGCGAATATCTCCTCCATACCTTGAATGTACATTGTCAGCTGAGATTCTTTTTACATCGGACTAAACCCTTCAGAAAATCTGATCAGTTATTAGTTGCCTTTTCCCTGAATAGGCGTGGCCATGCGATCATAAAATTATCAATTTCTAAATGGATGTCTAGTTGTATTTCCCTGGTTTACACTGTGAGGAAGATGGAGCTTTCTCGTCTTCCTAAGGTGCATTCTCTTCTGTTAATGGCTTCTACTTCAGCCTTCGGTGCCTGGATGTCCTTAGATGATATTTGTGCTACGGCCAGTTGCGCCATTCCTCACACTTCTGTTGCTCATTATAAACTGGATATTATCTCCAGAGGCAGAGTGTCTTTTGGTTCCACAGTGCTCAGGCATGTCCTTTCTTAGGGCCACCCGGAGTTCTTTGTAGCTGGGAATTCTGACCCATACATAATGAATAATGAAATGGATAACATCAGATCGATAGTTATGCACTTATAACTTGGAATCTGTGTTATCCTGTTTCATTATTCATCGCCCTCCGCCCTCATTCCCCCTTCCATATTTCTGGTGGTTCTGGAGAGGCTGGGGTTCGGGGCCCTTGAGCTTCAGCCTCTTGCAGTTCTAATGCTGCTGTTGCCTGTGTCTAGGTGGATAGTCAAGTGCCCTGGTGGTTTTCTGTCTTTGGTCAGCAAACTTGATCTGAGGGTTTGAAGATAAAAGGGATTATGGGAGCGGGGGGAGCTCGAGCCTTGAAATCTACCTGTAAAGTGCCGGAACGGATCCGACATTGGATCCAAGACCCAGACGTGGTGAATAATGAAATAGGATAACACAGATACCAAGTTATGGTAAGTACATAGGATAACACAGATACCAAGTTATGGTAAGTACATAGGATAACACAGATACCAAGTTATGGTAAGTACATAGGATAACACAAATACCAAGTTATGGTAAGTACATAACTATTGTTTACTGTCTTGTAGACTGAGTTCATTTGTTCTACTTATTTGTAGATACCTGTACTTGACTTTTTTTTTTTTTTTTTTTTTTTTTGGTGGGCTTTTTTTCGTCGGTTATGGTGGGCAGACCAGTTCCCGGCTTTAAACACTGCATGTCCTGTGGGCATAAAATCCCCAATCAGGATGCACACAAAGAGTGTGTGTACTGCCTAGGTGCTGAACACTTGAAAGCAGAGTGTTACATTAGTGCCACCTTCAATCCTAGAGCACTTGCAGACTGAAGAAATAAACTTATTCTCAGGGGCCTTCTACCCTCCTCAGCCCTGAAGGCTCAGACCCCTTCTCTGGCTTCTTCCTCTGCGTCTCCTGCTCCTAAGAATTCTAAAGAGAGATCCCTCCCTGCCTCCCCAAGGGACTTTCTTAATAATAAGCCAAAGAGATCTATGGATTCAACTCCTTTGGATCCACAGAAGTTACGTCCTCAGTCCAATACTACAGCCTCTACGGATCCCTGGAAGATCATTACAATTTCCCAGTCTCCATCAGCTCCCACTTCTATTCACTTGGAGTCGAGGACCTTGATGAAGTCCTCTGCTGTATCCTCCAAATCTAAGCATTCCAGGCCTCCCTCATCGGCTTCCTTCAGGTCCTCAAGAAGCTGGTTCTAGGTGGACGTGGACAGGATAATGAGGTTTCTTGAGGCGTAGATCCAGATGGGGTAGTCTCGGCTTTGTCCGCTGTTGGATCTGTGAGCTACCCAGGTCACCCCATCACTACTACTTCTCCGATCCTTCCTTGGCTTTGGAGTCACGGGATTCGGGGCTACTGTGCGAGTTGGACTCTGCGCAGAGGTAGCTCCCTTCCTCGACGCTGAGGATCCCTTTGACGAGCCCCATTCCGACCATTTCTGAGTGGAGTGAGTGTAGGAGCTGTGGCATTTGTGCTGGGTCTGGGGGACTGGGAACGGTTCCCTTCTTTTTCAGAGGTGTCCCTCCCCATAGCTGCCTCGCCAATAGACAGCTAGAGTCCACTCCATTCTGGAGGCCCTAGATCCAGAGTGAGTCCTGCCCATTTTTCCTCAGTAGTTTCAGCTCTAGGTGACGTGGAAAGAGCTTCTCCTAGTCCTTCGGCTTTCCAGATAGTGGAGAAGGTCTTCTTCCACGCTGGAGATCTGACCACACAGGCCCCCAGTCAGCCCCTGTACTCCCATTGGATCCAGGCCTGGCTCTCTCTCATCCTGCCGCGAGTCTTCTTGTCCCTGGCAGTCTCAAAGATTTCCCTGCTCAGGAGGGGACCCCCTTCTTCCAACACTTCCCCAGAATACCCAGCTGAGGAAGTCCCTTTGAAGAAGTGCAGAAGGAGGCACGTGGACCCCCTTTGCAGTCTTTAACCAAGGACAAACAAAATCCAAAGGCACAGCTTCAAACCCACAGGAACACGAGTCAAGGTTGAAAATTCTTTTCAAGTTGATTTATTCTGTTACCTCGGCATTTCGCCTTCAAGGAATAACAAACTTACGTCTCATCCCATAATTTATATGCATTTCCTTCCATCAATTAATTTCATTAATTAATTAGCACATTAACCCCATTCCAAGCATAGTTCCTTTAAGTGTATCAGTTACTTCAAATGTTAAAAGGAGCCAGCAACCTACTTCAGAAAACATTTAAATAGAAAATTAGTATGGTATAAAAATTATCCTAAGCTAAATACAAGTGTCACAAATTATTCCATAACCATATAAATGCTTAACAATAATAATCTATAATTTATTACAATGTACTATTACAAAATTTTAAGAACTATTTCTTAAACCCTTATTAGGGAAAATTCCAAAATTATTACAAAGTAAGATTGCTGTCAATGTTCATACCCCTTGGTTGTAATGATGTTATTCGTTTTTCACTGTTGCAGTCTTTACATTTGTGTTATCTGCCTGCAGGTAGCCCTCAGCTGGCCTGAATATCAAAGTCTTGGATCCCTGCGTCAGATGCTTTCTATTCTTCCATGACGTCAGGTCATCAGGGGTATAAAACACGCAGACGATGCCATTACATCAGTCTTTCTTGCTACGCGGTGCCCGAAGCAGAAGCAGTTCGCAAGTGCCAGTCGGTCGACTCCTGAAATTTTCGTTTTCGAGTTTCAGAACCATAGTCATCAAAAAAGCTAAGTACCCCGTTGGGGATCCTTTTTCTTGCTTTAAACCGATGTCAGTAAAAGTTAACAGTTGTATTACCTGTGGAAAGCAAATACCTCATAATGATTTTCATTCGTACTGCATTCCTTGCTTAGGCCAAGACCACGATGTCCCTCGCTGCCGGTTTTGTGCCTTATTCAACCCCCAAACTATTCATCATCAGTTTATTTTTGCAGCAAATTATTTTGGTACTCAGTTTAACCATCCAGAAATGGCTTCGGTAAGCCATCTGACTACCGATATTCCGAAAAAACGTAAAGATAAAGACAGAGAACGCATAGGTCCAAAGCTGCCAATGACGCTTCCGTTAAGCTAGTCACCACTTCGCCGGTACTCAGTGAGGCACTTTCGCAGCCCCTGATACCTGCTACTTAAGATTCGCATTTGGAGTCCGGTATGCCGCAAGATGCATCTTCAACCATGGAACCTGCGGATGTCTCTACCTTGGATGGGTCCAGAAGCACTGTGCAGGCACCGGCTTCTGAGGGTGTATTCAGGCCTACTGACTTGCATTTCAAACCGATGCCATCTTCTTCTTCAAGACCTAAAACTCGGCACATGCCTAGAAAACCGATGTCCAAACCACATGGTCAGCCCCATATGCTTAAAAAACAAATGATAAGAATAGCTGAAGACCTTATTACTTTAATTAGGGGAAGCCAGCCTTCACCCTGTAAGAGACCTAGAACTGATTTTCCTTCTAATTCTTCTGATCAGGATTCTGAAATTTCTGTTTCTTCTGATTACCAGCATTTGCCCTTATCTACCTATGAGGATTGTGATGCAGATGACTCCATTCCCTCTGCTTCTCCTCCAGAAGATTTTTCTTTTGGTGAAACCTTGCACACTCTTAGGGAGCATTTACGCTGGGAAAGCCAGGATTACTGTGACTCCAATAAGAGGCTTAGGGAATTCTTACTCCTCCCTCAACACAGGCCTTTAGCTATCCCTCCTGTCCTGGACATTGTAGATGATGCCTTCTTGGAATCTAGCCTGGCCCCAGACACTTTACTTCCAGCTCCCTGCAAACCTGACAGGTATTACAGAGTACTTGACTCTCACACATTCCTCTTCAAGAATCCTACTGCGGACCCAGAGACCATTTCCCAAGGATCTAAAGGCATTAAGGCTACTACTGCCAAAAACCCTACCCCCTCTGATAGAGATTCCAGGGCCTTCGACAGATGGGGTACGAAGGTATACACTTCTGCTACTTGGCCATTAGGGCCTTAAACTGCCAGTTTCATATGTTAAAGTATCCGCAGCATATTATGGGACTACTTAAACAGAAAATTATGTTGATTCCTGACTGTGCTGAAAATAAAGAATTACAGGATTTAATGCATTCTGGTGAACAAGTTGGTAAATATACTTTGCAATGTGGTTTTGACTCTTTAGAAACATCTTGCAGAGCTGCTGTCACTGGGTCTGTTCTTAGAAGGCATACTTGGTTTAAGGAGCAAAATTTGCCAGATCATGTTAAAGCTAAATTACTTGATGCTCCCTTAGACCAAGACCGCCTGTTTGGCAGCAAGGCAGAAGTCCTTAAAAAGATGGAGGAAAAAGCTAAATCTATGCAAACTGTTAAAGATTTCCTGCAAGTACAGCCTCCCAGATTTAGTAGGCATTGGCCTTCTAAGAATTGGTCCTTTCCTGTCTCTTCCAGGCCTTCTCATTCCAAACCCAGTAAAAGCAGACCACCTAGGCTACAGTCTCATGGTACTCACAGGCCTAAGCAGTGGGGGGCTCCCACTTCCAAAGCTGGAAGTAGTAAGACACACCCCTATGTAAAAATGTCACAATTACTTAAACCTTCCAAGCCCTGCTCAACTGCCTGCTCCCTTATGGGGAAAGATCGCCCGGCATGCAAAAAACTGGGAACTCATTACCCAGGGCAAATGGGTTTTAAATATAGTTTTCCAAGGATACAGATTCCACTTCCACACTTTACCAACCCCAAACGGTTGGCCAGACCTACCCCCAAATCAGTGGGCAGAGGCTCAACAGCAGGTTCTCTCTCTCGTAAGTATCAGGGCTATTCAGCCTGTCCCAGCAGAAGAAAGGGGACAAGTTTTTTACTCAAGACTTTTCTGGTACCCAGAAAAAACAGCTCCTGGTGTCCTATCCTGGCCCTCTCTAGTCTAAACACGTTTTTGGTAATCAGAAAATTCAAAATGCTAACACTTCAACAACTGCTTCCTATGCTATGCAAAGATGCCTGGTTGGCAAACTTAGACTTAAAAGAAGCTTACCTGCACATTCCAGTAAGGGAATCTTGCAGGAAATACCTACGCTTCAGAGCAATCTCCATGCACTATCAGTTCTCTGCACTTCCCTTTGGCTTATCTACTTCACCCGGGGTATTCACAGAGTGCGTAGCTACAGTCATTGCATTTTGCAGACAAAGAAATATTCAAATATACCCATACCTGGACGATTGTCTAATTCAGGCAGAAAGCCAGGACATGCTACTAAAACATCTGGCATTTGTAAAGAAACTTCTAACCTCACTGGGTACACCATAAAAAGAAATCTCATCTAGTACCCTGCCAAAAAATTGTATTCCTGGGAGCAAGCTTGAACACAACTTCCCAGATGGCTTAACTCATGCCAGAAAAACAAGTTTATTTGACAGCCTACTTCAAACTACTGGCCACAAATACCCAGCTATCTGCAAGGAAAATCCTGCAAGCCCTGGGGTTCATGGCCTCTTACATTCTACTAATTCCATATACAAGACTGCATATGAGGAAACTTCAATGGTATCCAAAAAGCCTATGGTGTCAACATTCTCAGGACCTGGAATCAATGATTCCTATCATTCCTTGTATAACAACACAGTTCCTTTGGTGGGCAGAGGCCTGCTACCACAACAAGGGGCTCCCATTCACTTTACCCCTTGCCGCCCAACCCTAAAAACAGACGCATCAGACTATGCATGGGGGGGCTCACTTGGCAGGGCAGTGCATTCAGGGCAAATGGAACCCGAGTCAGATGCACCTGCATATCAATCAAAAAGAAGCTGTACAGAATTCCCTGACAGCCTTCAAGGACCACATTCTTCCAGGACAATTATTGGTAAAGACAGACAACACCACTGTTATGTGGTACATAAACAAGCAGGGGGGAACCCACTCGTACCCTCTCTGCAGACTAGCCGTGGCTCTGTGGAACACAGCCTTGAGCTACCAAGTGCACCTACAAGCTCAGTTCTTGCAAGGCAAGCAAAATTCACTGGCAGATGACCTAAGCAGAAATCTCATGGACCCACACGAGTGGAAACTGGAACCAAAGATATTCAACCTTTTGAGAAACAAATAGGGGAATCCAGAGATAGACCTGTTTGCCTCCCCTCAGAACTACCAGTTGGACAAATTCTGCACAAGGACTTCCCACAGTCAAGCTTGGAAAGTGGATGCCCTGCCCTTCACCTGGGAAAGCCACTCAGTTTATGCCTTTCCCCCTCTGCCTCTCCTCTTGAAAGTTCTGCTAAAGATCAAACAGGACAAACCAAGGACAATGCTGATTGCACCAGACTGGCCACGCCAGCATTGGTACCCCCTCTTGCACAGTATGTCACTGCTGGAACCATGGCACCTGCCTCAAATCCCTTCCCTGCTGTCCCAGCAGGAGGGCCATATTCTGCACCCTCAGCTTCAAACCCTGAACCTTGTAGCCTAATTCTTTGAGCTCTCCAATAGCATCCCTCAGTAAGCAGGTGCTAGATGTCATTCTGGAGGCAAGGAGGCCTAGTACTAGAAATTCCTATACTGAAAAGTGGAAAAGATACTGTTCCTGGGGCCAGACTCAGGGGATTGACGCAACGTTGCCCAGCGTACCACATATTCTTCAGTACTTAACAGAGATGCTCCACAAGGGCCTTTCCTTCTCTTCAATTAAAATTCATGCCTCTGCCATTTCAGCACATTATAATAATGAATCCCCCCCTCTTCTCTCACCCCCTGCTAAAGCAATTCCTCAGAGGGGCCAAATATTTAAGACCACCCAGGAGAGCCCCTACTCCAGCCTGGGACCTTAACTTTGTATTGGAAAAGCTCACTCTACCTCCTTTTGAGCCAGCCGCAACTGCAGAGTTGAAATTCTTTTCTTGGAAAACAGCCTTTCTTCTAGCCATCACTTCAGCAAGAAGAGTGTCTGAATTACAGGCCCTCATGGCAGTGGAGTCCTTCATCATCTACCATGCAGACAGTGTGTCCCTCAGGACCAATCCTTCCTTTATGCCCAAGGTGGTGTCTAGTGTTGCCCTTAATCAGTCCATTCATTTGCCTACTTTTTTCCCTAATCCACAGAACGAATACTGCACTCTTTGGACGTGCACATACAGCTTAGATTTTATTTGGACAGGACTAAGCCTATCAGAAAATCTGAACAGCTGCTAGTTGGCTTTGTTGCAGGGGCAGAGGGGAAGGTCATTTCAAAGCAAACCATTTATAAGTGGATAGCCCATTGCATTCATTTCTGCTATAAGCACCATGGAAAACCTACCCCACAGGAGATAAGATCACATTCCACCAGGGCTGCATCTACCTCTACAGCCTTTCTCAGAGGTGTCCCTACCAGGGACAGCCTAGAAGCTGCTGCCTGGAGCTCTGTACATACCTTCACCAAGCATTGCCACATGCCTATTCTTTTCTAAATCCAAAGCTGGTTTTGCCACTGCAGTCTTGCAGGGCTTAATAGCTGGTCCTAATGCTCTCTTAACTTCCTCCTCCCTTCCTTAGCTTTGGGAATCAACCCAAATGTAATGACTGCAACAGTGAAACACGAAGAACATAGTACAGTTGTGTACACATCATAAATGTAGATGTTCGAGTGTATTAACTGTTGCAGTCATTGTTACCCTCCAGCCCCCTGACTTCTCTTGGCTATACTTTTCTTCTTGTTTAGTGTATTTCAGCTTTCTGGTGTATTTGCTTTTTGCTGTAGGTATAACCTAACATATAATTGCTTCCCATTATGGGGGCACCTGACATCTGGGGCAAGAAAAACTGATGTAATGGCGTCGGCTGCAAGTTTTATATCCCTGACGACCTGACGTCATGGAAGAAGAGACAGAATCCGACTCAGGGATCTAAGACTTTTATATTCAGGCCGGCTGAGGGCTACCTGCAGGCAAATAACCCAAATGTAATGACTGCAACAGTGAATACATTCGAACATCTACATTTATGGTACACGTACACAACTGTACTTTCTGAAGTTTATAGTCATCTTGCATTCCAGTTTAAGTCCTCCTTAAAACTGCCTCCAAATTCCAAAAACTGGCGTGCTAACACACTAAAAAAAAAGACTCTCATGGCACCCTCCATGAGCAGAAATAAAATGTTCTTCTACCGGACTCTGACTGTTTCTTTTCCTAACGTCCCTCAAATGTTCCAGAATCCTTACTCTAACTCTCCTTTTGGTTTGCCCAATATACCACTTTACCTTCTCACAACCACAACCAGTAGTATATATTACACCCTGTAAATTACAATGGGAAACTTCTCTAGCTCTATAAAATCTACCATTAATTTTCCCCTCCATCAAGGTTTTTAGCCCTACTACAAATACTACAATTCCCACTTGGACGCATGCCAGCTCTCCCCATATTTTCTGAATAATAAAAAGACTCAACACCAAGGATAGCCCAAAGCAAACAATACAGTATAAAGGAGAAAAACCAGGACATATTACCGAAGCCAAATGTAAAGCAAGTAAGACAGCATTTAAAAACAGTAAACCAAAACGTTATTCCAGCTGAAAACTCAGGTAAGGACGAGCGCTTTCGGCATTCTAGCCTTCTTCAGATCCTAAGAAACCCCTGAGTCGTCCAAATTAAAAAATACATTTCAGCCAATCATTTTGTTTATTTTAATCAGCTGTCCAGAAGAATAGTTTCCACATTTAATATATTCTGACAGGCCCCTTTTCCTACCCAATTAGATGTTTATCTCTTATTGTTAATCCTCCATTACTTTAAAAAAGGCTTGAGAGGTACATTCCTATTAAACCCTGAAGGGCAATACCCTCTCAAATTCATAATCCACTGTGCTTCCTCTACTTCCATTTTATTTTTCATGTCTCCTTCTCTTGCTGTTTCCCTAAGGGTGGATAATACCATAAATTTAAACAAATAGTTATCATAGTCACGGATATGTGTATACAAAACGTTAGTTTCCACTTTGTTTATGTCTGAATGATGCTTAGAAATTCGTTCTTTCAACATCCTGTTAGTCTTGCTTGCATAGTAGGCCGGACATGACGTACATGTAGCAATATAAACATTTTTACTCTTACAATTTGCAAAGCCATGAAATTTATAAGTTCTCCCTGTTACTGGGTGAGTAAAAACATTGTTGGTATTAATCACCTTACAGATGTGGCAAAAATCCACATTTATGAGTACCTAAAGCGGAAAGCGCTTATCCTTAACTGAGTTTTCAACTGGAATAAAGTTTTGGTTTATTGTTTTTAACTGCTGATGTTCTTTGCGTTTCACTGTTGCAGTCATCACACTTGGGTTATCTGCCTGCAGGTAGCCCTCAGTCTGCCCGAATACCAGAGTCTTGGGATTTCTGTGTCAGATGCTGTCGCCTCTTCCATGACGTCAGGGGTATAAAACATGCAGCCGACGCCATTACATCAGTCTTTCTTGCCGAGAAGGAGCCTGAAGCAGAAGCAGTTCGCAAGTGCCGGTCGGCCACTACCTGAAATTTTCGTTTTTCTAGTTTCAGACCTGAAGTCTTCTAAAGCTAACTATCCCATTGGGGATTCTTTTTTTTTTTGCTCTAACAGATGTCAGAAAAAAGTAACAGTTGTGTTTGGAAAGCAAATACCTCACAGAGATTTTCATTCTTACTGTCACCTATTTAGGCCCAGACCACGACGTCCCTAGCTGTCGGTTTTGTCCCTTGTTTAATGCCCGAACCATTCGTTGTCGGGCTGTTTTTGTAGCTAAATTCTTTCGCTCTCGTTCTCTGTATTCCGAAATGGCTTTGGTAAGCCGTCCGACTACCGATCTTACAAAAAAGCACAGAGACAGACTGCATAGGTCAAAAACTGCCGACGACTCTTCCGTTAAGCTTGTCGCCAGTCTGCCGGTACTCAGTGAGGTGCCTTTGCAGCCCCTGATGCCCGCTTCTACAGATTTGCAGGCCTCTGCTGAGACCCATTCGGAGTCCGGTATGCAGCGAGATGCTTCTTCGACTATGGAATATGCGGATGTGTCTACCTTGGATGGGTCCGGAGCTGCTGTGCAGGTACCGGCTTCTGAGGGTGTATTCCGACCTACTGATATTCATATTTAACCGACAACTTCATTTCCTACTACAACTACTGAGTTTCTCAGGCCCAGAGTTCACACTATGCCTAGAAAACTGACGTCCAAAGCGCATGCTCCCATGCCACAAAAACGTATGCTTAGAATAGCTGAAGACCTTATTACTCTACTTAGGGGAAGCCAGCCTTCCCCTCCAAAAGACAAATAATTGAATTTCCTTCTGATTCAGCACACCCAGGAGTCTGATGACTCTGACCCTTCTGATTACCAGGATATACCCTTATCTACCTATGAGGATTCAAATGCAGAGGAATCTGTTCCCTCTGCCTCCCCTCCAGAGGATTTCTCTTTTGGTGAAACCTTGCATACCTTAAGAGAGCATTTCCGCTGGGAATGCCAGGACTATCGTCAGTCCAAAAAGAGACTCATGGAATTTTTAGATTTGCCTCAGTACAGGCCTCTAGCTATACCCCTTGTCCTGGATATTGCAGACTATGTCTTCCTGGAGTCCAGTCTTACTCCTGACACCTTGCCACCAGCTCCTAGAAAACCTGACAGGTACTACAGAATACCTGAGTCTCATAAATTTCTCTTTTAAGAATCCTACTGTGGATCCGGAGACCATTTCCCAGGGACCTAAAGGCATTAAGGCTACTACAGCCAAAAACCCTACCCCTTCAGGCAGGGATTCTAGAGCTTTAGACAGATGGGGTAAGAAGGTATATACCACTGTAACTCTTGCCATCAGGGCTTTGAATTGCCAGTTTCACATGTTGAAGTACCAGCAACATATTATGGAACTAATTAAACAAAAAATGGTGTTGCTTCCAGATTGTGCAGAAAATAAATATTTACAAGAGTTAATGCATTTTGCAAACCAAGTTAGTAAACATACTTTGCAATGTGGGTTTGATGCCTTAGAAGCATCTTGCAGGACTGCTGTCACTGGGTCTGTACTGCAAAGGCATACTTGGCTAAAAGAACAAGTCTTGCCTGACCATGTCAAAGCAAAATTACTAGATGCTCCATTAAATCAGGACAATTTTTGGCACAAAAGTAGAAGAAGTTCTTAAAAAGATGGAAGAAAAAGCTAACTCTATGCAAACAGTCAAATATTTCTTACAGGTGCAGCCTCCTAGATTCAGTAGGCATTGGCCTTCAAAAAAAACTGGTCTTTTCCAGTCCCTCTCAGGCCTTCTCAGTCCAAACCTAGGGGAAACAGACCACCAAAACTACAGTCTCAGGGTATGCAGAGTTCTAAACAATTGAGTGCTTCCACCTCAAATCCAGGGAGTGGTAAGCCACCCCCTAAATGGAAAAAGTTCACAATAACTTTCCAGTTATCCTTCCCAGCCATGCCCAAGTACTTGCGCCCCTAGGAGGAAAACTCTCCCTTCATGCAAAAAACTGGATTTCCATTACTCAGCACCGATCGGTTCTAAACATTGTATCCCAGGGATACAGATTCTACTTCCACTCACTGCCAACATGAAGCGGGTTGCCAGACCTTCCTCCAAAAGTCCAATAAATATCCAGCACAAGGGAAAGATGAAAATTCTTAGAAGTTTATTGTGGCATACCCATAAAGTAAATATCCACAACAAGCAAACCTGTTTCGGCTAAAACTCAAGCCTTCTTCAGTGCATCAAAATGTTCTTATCGCAGAGGTAGAACCATCAATTCTTACCTAACTCATTACAAACGCTATAATCCACCTATCACTTTACAGAAAATTATATTTGGTGACACGTTATCTGGATGTGTTCTGTGTGGTCATTGTAGTGCTTGTTCACGCATATTTCAAACTAAAGAATTTACCAGTTGTAACACATCCAAGATCTACCAAATAAGATGTTTTGGCAACTGCAGTAGTGATTGGATTATTTATTTGGCCACCTGCTTTTGCTCTTCATTTTATGTTGGACAAACGTCCAGACCCTTCAGACACCGAATTAGTGAACACCTAAGTGAAATTAGAACTAAAAGGATCTCTAACGCCCTTTACAAACATACCTTAACACATTCAACTGCTAAATTTACTTTTACTGTTATAGACAAAATACAAATGAACAGGACATCCAAAGCTGGATGGCACAATATATTAAAAAATAAATAATCTTCTTGGATCATCAGGCTAGGTGCCTTATTCAAACCAAGCTTGAATGAGTTAAATTATTTTTTGGTTGGGATTAACTAATGAATCATTCTAATCAAGTTATCAAGCCATTTGGCTGATTTGTGCATATAAACAGAATTCAGAGTTTGCTCTAATGACCACATTTTGATGCACTGAAGAAGGCTTGAGTTTTAGCGGAAACCGGTTTGCTTGTTGTGGATATTTACTTTATGGGTTTGCCACAATAAACTTCTAAGAATTTTCATCTTTCCCTTGTGCTGGATATTTTTTTTGACTTTTGGTTACAATGGTTTGATCCGTGCACTCTGTCTTCCCTGTGTATCTTTTGGTTTGGTCTGTTGTTATTCAGACCTTCCTCCAAACCAGTGGGCAGAGGCTCAAAAGCAAGTACTTTCCCTTCTCCATATCAGGGCTATTCAACCTGTTCTAGAAGAACAAAGGGGACAGGGTTTCTACTCCAGACTGTTCCTGGTGCCAGAAAAGAGAGCTCTTGGCGCCCTATCCTGGATCCATCAATTCTCAACACCTTTCTGGTGGTCCCAAAATTCAAAATGCTTACACTGCAACAGCTTCTTCCTATGCTAGCCAAGGATGCCTGGTTAGTCACCCTAGACTTAAAAGAAGCTTATCTGCACATCCCCTTAAGGGAGTCTTGCAGGAAATATCTGCATTTCAGGGCAGGCTCTATGCACTGTCAGTTCTCTGCACTTCCCTTTAAATTATCTACTGTGCCCAGAGTATTCACAAAATGTCTGGCTCCAGCCATTGCATACTGCAGGCAGAGAAATATTCAACTCTACCCATACTTGGACGATTGCCTGATTCAGGCGGACAGTCAGGAATTGCTACTTCAGCACCTGGCATTTGTAAAAAGACATCTAACCTCACCTGGATACACCATCAACAAAAATAAATCACAACTGGTGCCCAGCCAATAAATTGCATTCTTGGGAACAAGCTTGAACACAACTTTCCAGATGGCATTCCTCACTCCAGAAAAGCAGGTCCATCTGACAAACTATTTCAATCTAATGGCCAACAAAACCCAGCTATCTGCAAGGAAAATACTGCAAGCCCGCTTCATGCATTCTGCTAATTCCATGTGCAAGACTGCATATGAGGAAACTTCAATGGTACTTAAAGGCAGAGGACACAGAAACCTCCGGATTCAACCATGGTGGTTCATAGGTAGTACTAGGCTAGTTGTCCTTGTGGGACATTTTAAGGTTTGCCAATTTCCGCTTTTGTGCTTGAATTAACCTATCCCATTTGGTTAGACTGGCCTTAACCATCCAACGGTCTATAATTAGACATTACCCCCTAATGAGAATAACTGGGTTCATACCATAGATAATCTGAGAGGACCCATGCATGGGATAAAACATTTAGGAGCTGCCTCTGTCCATTATAGGGAGGCGCAGTACTGGGGTAAATGTTCTGTTTCTCATCTGTAGATCCAAGTTGCACTTAAGTATGGACAGGGATGATCTTTGTTTTATGTGGATAGGGAGTCTGTCCTGAGCAGAGATATCCTCTGCAAGATACATCTGCCCCTCCATATCATTCCACTGATGTTACAGAAGAGGTTTAGATCCCTAGACGTGCGGATTTCTAATGCCATTTTACTTTCTGATGTGCTATAAATCCATCACAAGCAGGGGGGAACCCACTCATATCCTCTCTGCAGACTAGCTATGGCTCTGTGGAACACAGGGTACAAATTAGAGGAATAAAGGTTTATTGTACAAGTCCTGCCCGAACATATTTATTCCTCTAATTCGTACCCTTTATTGGACTTCTACAGTGGAATTTGGTGGTTAACAGTTTGTGCTTTCACTGTCATCTCTTATTTTGATCTGTGGAACACAGCCTTGAGCCACCAAGTACACATACAGGCTCAATTCCTGCCAGGAAAGCTAAATACACTGGCAGATGAACTAAGCAGAAATCTCATGGACCACACGAGTGGAAACTGGAACCAAAGACATTTAACATGTTGATAAACAAATGGGGAGCCCAGATATAGACAGAACTACCAATTGGACAACTTCTGCACAAGGACTCCCCACAAACAAGTTTGGAAAGTGGATGCCCTATCCTTCTCCTGGAAAAAACTATCAGTTTATGCCTTTCCTCCTCTGCCTCTCCTCTCCAAGGTACTACTAAAGATCAAACAGGACAAACCAAGGACGATACTGATTGCACCGGACTGGCCATGCCAACACTGGTACCCCCTGTTGTGCAGTGTGTCACTGCTGGCACCATGGCACCTGCCTCAGACCCCTACCCTTGCTGTCCCAGCAGGAGGGCCAGATTCTGCACCCTCAGCTTCAAACCCTGAACCTGGCAGCCTGGTTAATTACCTGATCTCTCCATTACTATCCCTCAGTAAGCAAGTGTTGGATGTCATTCTGGAGGCAAGGAGGCCTAGTACTAGAAAATCTTATGCTGAAAAATGGAAAAGATTCTTTTCCTGGAGCCAGACTCAGGAGATGGGCACAGCTGCGCCTAATTTACCTCAGATTCTTCAATACTTAACTGAGATGCTTCACAAGGGCCTTTCCTTTTTCTCCATCAAAATTCATGCCTCAGCCATTTCAGCTCATTACAACACAGAACCACCCCTCTTCTCTCATCCACTGCTCAATCAGTTCCTCAGGGGGGCAAAGAACTTAAGCCAACCCAGGAGAGCCCCAACTACAGCCTGGGACCTTAACTTTGTATTGGAAAAAAACACTCTATCTCTCCTTTTGAGCCAGCTGCAAGTGCAGAGTTGAAATTCCTTTCTTGGAAAACAGCCTTCCTTTTAGCCATTACTTCATCAAGAAGGGTGTCTGAATTACAGGCCCTTATGGTAGTGGAGCCTTTCATCATCTTGCATGTGGACAGGGTGTCCCTCAGGACCATTCCCTTCTTCATGCCCAAGGTAGTATCCAATGTGGCTCTTAATCAGTCCATTCATTTGCCAACCTTCTTTTCTAATCCACAGAACAAAGGGGAACGTATACTGCACTCCTTAGATGTGCACAAACAACTTAGATTTATTTGGACAGGACTAAACCTCTCAGGAAATCTGAACAGCTGCTGGTGGCATTTGCTGCAGGGGCAGAGGGGAAGACCATTTCAAAGCAAACCATTTCTAAATGGATAGGCCATTGCATTAATTTCTGCTATAAGCACCATGGAAAACCTATCCCACAGGGAATAAGACCACATTCAACCAGGGCTGCATCTACCTCTACAGCCTTTTGTCAGTGGTGTCCCTACCAAGGACATCCTAGAAGCTGCTACCTGGAGTTCTGTACATGCTTTCACCAAGCATTACCATTTGCCAATTTTCTCTAAATCCAGAGCTGGCTTTGCCACTGCAGTCTTGCAGGGTCTTATAGCTGGTCCTAGTGCTATATAATTTCCTCTTCCCATCCTTAGCTTTGGGAATCTACCCAAATGTGATAACTGCAGCAGTGAAACACGAAGAACATAGTACAGTTGTGTACACTTACCATAAATGTAGATGTTCAAGTGTATTCATTGTTGCAGTCCTGATTACCCTCTTTCCAGCCCCCTGACTTCTTTTGGCTATACCTCTTTTCATTTTTACTATGCTTAAAGCTTTTTGGTGTATTTGCTTTTTTGTTGA
The DNA here is from genome assembly GCF_019279795.1 of Protopterus annectens. Taxonomy (NCBI): domain Eukaryota; kingdom Metazoa; phylum Chordata; order Ceratodontiformes; family Protopteridae; genus Protopterus; species Protopterus annectens. The sequence goes on along the minus strand of NC_056731.1, from coordinate 1,096,789,241 downwards.
AGGTGTAACCTTGTGTATATATTTAATTGTTTCCCATTAGGGGGGCACCTGACATCTTGGGCAAGAAAAACTGATGTAATGGCATTGGCTGCATGCTTTATACCTCTGACTACTTAACATCATGGAAGATGAGACAGCAACCGACGCAGGAACCAAGACTTTGATAATGAGGCCGACTGAGGGCTACTGCAAGCAGATAACCCAAATGTGATGACTGCAACAGTGAATGCACTCGAACATTTACATTTATGGTAAGTGTACACAACTGTACTTTTGGAAACGTACAGCCATACGCCCTGAACATTAGCTTTGACCTTTCTAAAGAGATGTGGCCCAAGGAATGAACTCTGGGGTGTACTTCTAGTGATAAGTCTTTTTTGAAGAAGTCAACCAAGTTAAGTAGGCAAGATCTGCCCTTGATGAATCTAACTGACTTTGGTCTGGAGTCTGTAGGTTACCTATATTCTGATTTATTAAATCCATAATCATGTTTTCTATAGCCTTACACATGAGGGTGGTCAGGCTTATGAGTTTATCATTACTTGGGTCCTTTTGATGCCTCACCTTTGTGCATGGGAATGACTGTCACTATCTATTTGTGCAGCATGAAACCTAAATTAAGCCTGACATTTAATAGCCACTGGGCGGGGGGGGGGGGTGTCTTTGTCTGGCAGTCTTACCAATATGCTGCATGGTATTCTGCCCAACCCCATACAGTTAGCATTCTTGGCCTTAGATAGCACTTTCAGGATTTGTTCTAGGGAGATTGGGGGTTGTAAATGTGTGTGTGTGTGATCTGAGAATATTGGAGATCTGATGGTCTTGAAGTTTGAGCTTTGTTTTAGTTGGACTTCTGTGATGCGTGCATTTTTTCCTTTGTCCTCTAGATGGTGTAACTGGTTAAGTATGTGGTTCATCTTTCACAGTGGTAAACGTGAGTGATGGGGGAACTATAGAGTCAGATAAGCATAACCTCAACCACAGCTGTTAATCGACTTCTACTCTGGAGAAGTATTTTGAAGTGTGTGTTAGTGTAGTGGTAAAGGTGTTTTCTTCACAGACACAAGGTACAGGGTTTGAGTCTCACACTTTGAAAGGGAAATTGGCTAGGCTTAAAATGACATACAAGAGCAGCTGGCCTAGTATTTACTTGTAAACCTATACTGTAATGCCCTGTGGGTCTGAGTATGTAATATTTACTATTAAGTCTATGCAGTGAGGTTTCTAACATAGTTATGACTGACTTGTTGTTATACTTCAACTGGGAGGCTATTTTTATATCATATTTGGCTTTTTTGATTTCATCGGAGTTTGGAGTTCCTTGTTCAGTTTAAGAAAAGCCTTTTTGTATCTTGAAAGTTAATTTTATTTTTTGCATGCAGTATGTTGTTTTATACTAATGCCTGTTTATATTAAGGTTCTGCTATAGGGGTTTATTTTTGAATTTGACGTAATCATTACTGATGGAGAGATACATCTATGCAACTATTTACATGTACTTAGAATTTGTCAGTTAAGGATTTCACATTAGTAGTGGGGTTCTTGCCTCTCAACCTCTTAGAATAAGAAATCTGGACAAAGCCAATATATAATGCAGGGGTCAAAGTCCCAAAAATAGATGTACATTTTAAACGTTACTCTTATAAAGTTAGAAAGTTGTTAGACTAAAAGGTTTTGCCTTGCCATACATTTCCTGAATAATATGAAGTGTGAAACGCAAATGCGTCTCATTTAGTGAATTCAGTCCTCACTGATTTGTCAGAAAACCACAAATTTTATGTAGAACAGACCAAAACTATGAGGCAAAAATCTTGACATGCTGCTAATGTTTGGACACTTGGGGTTCTGAAGATGGAAGGGGCTTTTTGAAATTAGCTAGATCAACACTCAGTCTTAGTAGATAAGCCTTTGCATAATTTCTGAATACTGATGTATTCAAAGTTGATTCAGACTTCGGTCGCATGTAGAATGTGAATGATTTTTGTCATGTCTCTCAAACTTGTAGATTTCTGCAGAATATCCATATCTTTGACACACATTTTTGATCGGCTTCTCATAAAATTTGTGATTTTCTGAGAAATCCGAGGATTGAAATTACTACTTACTGATATACATTTAAACTTCTGACTTCGTATCCTTAGGAAAAATGTGCAACTGCAAAAATCTGTTACTGTATAATCTTTCTAAATTTATAATTGCAAAATTTAAAATATGCTCCCATTTATGTGCCCTTTTCCCGCATTATTATAGTCTTTGTTCAAATTTCTTTCCCTACGTATGCAGGGTTATTGTTTGTGGTCTGATTTGACAGCAGAGGACATTACAGTTGGTGGGGTGCAAAACTGACCCATACTGGAAAGGACCAATTTTCATTGTTTATTTCATTGTCTGAGCTCATTGACATTGTCATTAATGTGTATTTATTGATATGCCGTGGTACTATCTTGTCCAATAACATATTATTTCATAATGATTATTTGGATGCAAAAAGCCACCCATGTCTACCTGAACAAGTACAGTATTCCTCTTCTACCTTGCACATTTTACTGGGTACACTAATGGTTTGATACTTGCCAAAGAAAGCAATAGACCCTCCATTTTGATAGGAACCACTTTGGATCATTGCCATAGCTTGCAAACACACCCTGTAGTAGAAGAGAATATTGTACAGCACTAGTAAAACTTAATAAGATGTTATTTGGTCCCATGGAGCTACTGCTCTTGATCGTCCTCATCTGCTTCTTCATGAGGGTATAATATAGTGATGGTTGCTCTCAAAGCCTAGTATAGTAGTGTCTTAACTTGCTGAGGCTTCAAAGGTATAGCTGAATGTAGATATGTATGTCATATGAATTGGAATTCAGTGCACTACTGATTCCTATAACAAATACAGTGATGAGAATTGCCTCCAGGTATCCCTTCCTACTTAAAGATTCTCCGTTTGCCATTTTAGCTTATAGGAGTTCTTGGTTGACTGGAAATATAACAAATGTATTAGTTTACTTAGGAATTTAAATTATACTGTCATTATATTTATAGATGGCTATGTATATGGTTTTAGTGGCTACTCTCTATATACTTCCCCTTTGCAGTATGCACAGTGTCTGGGAATCTTGCAACAGACAGCAATTTAATTTTGCCTTAATTCAGTTGTATTCAGGCTGCTTAATCTGCTCCCAGCTACTGTCATTTTCAGTTTTGTGACCATAATCTTGTCATGTAGGGTGCTTGTGCTCCAAGACTGCCTATAACGTTGTTGAGATGTGAGAGGCAGTCTAGTTAAAATAATAAGGCAGCATCTGTATACAAGGTAGAAATATAAGGAAAATGTCCATGACCTCAAAATTAAATAGTATGGCATTGTATAAGTTTACTGTATATGCACATGTCTTGCAGCTGACTAGATTTTTAATCACACAAGCACTTCTTAGCAAAAATAATCTCCCCATTAAGTTGTATCTTTTTTAAAGTGAAGCTTATTGCTGATCAGTTTCCTATCTTTTCTTACATTCCACTATAACTGATTTCGGTCATTATATATATATTTCTGGATTTCAACATGTTTTTATTTCACAGCTTTCAGAGGAAAACAATTTCATGCATTTGCAACTCAAAAAATGATAGAATCATAAGAAGTTACTTAGTTAATGGCCAAAGAACCTGTTTAAGCCTTGGCCATTCATGCCTCATTTTTCATAATTACCAGTGCCCTAGGACTATAATAGCTTTGGTATATGCTTGTGCCTTAGGACATCTACAAGCTGCTCCTGTCCATAAAGGCCAATGGTGACAATCCACTACAAGGAAAGAATTAAAAAAAAAAAAAAAAAAACTTTATCTTTTCTTGAATTTGTACACATTACTAACCTGTATTCATCAGAAAGTAGTAGTCACTACTAATTTTCTTGTATTTGTAACCCTCAGTGTCCTTCTGGGGGCAGGCATCCTGATCATTGCTTGCTTTCTTCTAAAGCTAAATCTTCTCCATAATGCACTGCGATGGCACAGTTGTTGAGATTATAATGCCAATGGCTGGACTGACGCATCTCAGTTCCATTCATTTAGAATGGAAAAACAGAGAAGTATTGCTAATTTTGAGAGGCCTCAGTACTAGTATCACTTACTGTTCTGCACTCTTACAAATGTTTTCCTACTGATGGGTTACACATTGTATGAAAAAAAAATCCAGAAATATCAACTCATTGCTGAGATAGACTTTTTTGGGAGATACTGCTTTTCTGTGCTTCATTTCCTTCTCATATTACTCCTCCTATTTTCTTTCCCTCAGTAAGCCACAGTGTTATATTTGCTGCCCTGCAAGGTTTAGTTCGTCATCTGTGCATTACAACAGACCTCAGACAGAACTGTCTGCATGGTGTGCCTGTAAAAGCGTTCCCTCTTTCACAGTAAATAATGTTACAAAATGCTGGTATCAATTCCTAACATGCAGGAGTCTAAGTATGCCAGAAACTGTGCTCTGCTCTGTATTTTTATTCATATTGGCTACTCACAGCTGTTGTGTGTCTGCAAGCAAATGCTGTTATCCACCAAGTAATAGTCTTATTTCAGACAGACCATTATATAATAATGCAGTTGTCGATCATGTTACCTCTCAGACAGGCCACTGATGTTGCCTTCTACTTTTTCTTACTTATGCTTTAGCATAAACAGTTAGTGAAATTTCCATTGCTTTTTTTAATTTGGTTTTAAAACAATAAATAAACAAATCAATTATAAAATAGACAAATAACTATTTATAGGTCCATAGCTGATCAGTACATCAAAGTTATGCATATCAACAACAATTAATATTTTTCAAGTGAGTCTTTACATTTAAGGCAAGATTTATATGAATGTGCAATATAGGAGTTCTCATGTTCATAGTATGCAGTTCACTGTTGCAAACAATTTTTGACATACTAAGTTCAACACTAGAAGGGGTAACTTTACTTTTCCAATTTTTAGTAATTACTTTTTTGGCTATAGCAAGAATAGACCAAAGAAGAGGCACTTGAGATTTTGGAATGATGTCAGGAATTGGAGCATTAAAGGAAACAATTTAGAAATATTACTTCTGACTGTAGAGCTTGAATTTATTAATGTCTTTCCAGAAAAGGGAGATTATGTCACATTCATATACCATATGCGGTCCAGTCAGCTATTATTTCAGAATTACATCCCCAGCATTTAATTCTGTTTGTTTTATACATAATTGTAATTCTGTTAGGAATGACAAAAGCTCTGTGTAAGAATTTCCAAGTAGAAATTTAAAGTATAATGAAGATGTAGTGTTATCTGTATATTTTAATATTTTCTTGCATTCTTCAGAGAAGTCTTCATTATCAATTTTTGAGGAGTAGTTCCAAAAGAAATTGTCTAAATATGTGAAATCTAGCTTAAGAATTTTTAAATTTGTGACAAATATGATTTATTTTTCATTTTATTATTTTTGATACTAAGAATTCCAATAATTTGAATGATTTCTTATCTAGGTTAAATATCTTATTAATCTTTGTGTTCACAAAGTCTCTAAATATTTGTAAAATTAACCAATTCTCAGACTCTTGACTATATTTGAAGTTTAAATTTTCAACTATATATATCTCTATATAAATAAAAATGTAAATGTTCGTTTGTTCAAAATCTTAAATCTCCGAAAGTTCTTCACCGATTGCTTTGAAATTTTCACACAATGTTGCATTCGAATACGCTGATGTTTTTATATACCTACTATTATATAGATGTCACACGTTGCATTCGAATATGCACGTGTTTTATATACCTACTATTATATAGATGTCACACCTGTGACAGGTAAAAACATGCTTTTTTTGAAAAACAGCGCCATCTGTTGGACGTAAAAGCAACACACGTTATACTAAATATTTCAGTGTTTCCGATTTACGATCCATTTACGATTTCCAAATTTCCAATTTTACGATTCCATTTCAGTGTTTCCGATTGCATTGTTAAATTGCATTTTCATAGATTTCGATTTATTTTCATTTTGACTTAATTTTGGAATTGAGCTGTGTCGTTTACCATAGCGTTCATTTCGTGAGTATAGTTTATTTTTTTCTTTTTTCATTGTTTTTCATTTCGTTTTTTTTTTTTTTTTTTTTTTTTTTTACTGTTTTTCATATTTGTCAGTGCAATTGGCGGTGGAATTGAGCTGTGTTTATTGATCTGCGTTTGAATTGAAATATTTTGTTAGTATTTTTTATTGTTTTTGTTTTTTAGTTTGTGTTTTTTCCTTTTTTAATGTTTTGCAATTTTATATGTTTTTGTTATAACATTCTTTCTTCTTTTTCAGTGCAATCGATCTGCTTTAGTTCATCCAAATAATGCCTTGCAGAAGATCAAACTTAGGTCGTCGTACTCACCGGAAACAGTGCGACGAGTAATTGCAAATAAAACTGAGAAAGAACAGGCATCAGTGAACGAGCGAAACAGACAAAGAATGGCTCAAATACGTGCCGAGGAAGCAGCAGAGCGACGTGCAGCCAGACTTGAGGATGCACGGTTACGAGCACGGCAATCGCATTCTGCAGCTTCAGATCTGCTTCGTTCTCAACAGAATGAACGCGACAGGCTGAGTGTGGCTGAAAGACGTCGAGAAACATCAGATCAGCGTCAAACACGACTCTGTGCTCAGCAATCATGCGATTATAATCGCCTTGCATTCTGGTACAACCCAGCTGATGATTATAGTTTGAGCCAGCATGTTCTCATCGGCACTATGACTGAAGTGTGTCCTTATTGCAAGGAGAAATGAAATGAATGTGTTGCGCTGCCGGAAAAATTAAACTGCCTCAACTAGGAGAACCGCCAGAGCCATTAAAAACTTTGCTTGCTGGATATACCGCCGAATCAAAGCATTTCCTATCTAACATCAGGAAATACAACTCATGCTTCCAAATGATGTCGTTCGACGCAGAAATCGTAACAGCTCAATTCATGCCAACTTTCAAAGTGAAAGGACAAATTTATCTTCCGTTCCCAGATGGTCAACATAAATTCCTCCAAATGTATTTTATCTGTGATGGCAATGATGAATTGAATGCACGGATGCTTAACAAAGGTCCATCGTTTCCCAACTGCAAGAGCTTCTTCACGAAAAAAACAATTTAGTGCGTTTGTTCTAAACAGTAATTGACATGATGCCATCTGATACGCACAAGATTGTTATTCATGCTGACAAAATGCTTGCTGGAGAACATGTGCAAAGATTCAATGCTCCAACTATAGACAAAGTGGCAATTGTTATAGTCAGAGATCACTTCCAACCTAGAGATATTGTTCTTCAAAGGAGAAACTATCAATTGACAACAGTTGCAGAAACTCATCGATGCTACGATGCCCTGCAATATCCAATCATTTTTTGGGATAGTGCCGATGGATATCACTTCAACGTTAAGATGATAAATCCAGTCAGTGGTGAACAAATATGAAATGCAGCGCAATGAACTATTATTCATACCGATTAATGATTTGAGAGAATGAAGACAATCACATTTTGAAATGCCGTCAATTGTTTCACCAATACATCGTAGATATGTATGCAAAAATTGAAACAGAACGTTTGATATTCATCCGTTTGAATCAGACGGAGCTTCGCTCTGAAGAATACGTTCATTTGCGAGATGCAGTTGTAAATGACGGTAATACAACTACCGTTGGAAGACTAACGATTTTGCCATCTTCATATACAGACAGTCCACGTCATATGCATGAGTAAGCTCAAGATGCAATTGCGTATGTTCGTCACTACGGGCATCCAGAACTGTTCATTACATTCACATGCAATCCAGCTTGGGACGATATACGACAGCTCTTACTTCCTGGGGCAATCGCCGGTGGATAGGCATGACATCACAGCACGTGTTTTCAGACAGAAGCTGAAATCGCTGATGGATTTCATGGTAAAACATGAAGTGTTTGGGTCTGTGCGCTGCTGGATGTACTCAGTGGAATGGCAAAAGAGAGGATTGCCACACGCACATATACTAATCTGGCTCTATAACAAAATCACTTCAAACGAAATTGACAATGTAATGTGTGCTGAAATACCCAATGCCAACGTCGATAAGGATTTGCATGAAGTTGTGAAGAAAAATATGATACATGGACTTCGCGGTACACTGAATCCAAATTCACCATGCATGCTAGACGGAAAATGCTCTAAGCGATATCCTCGAGCAATAGTATCCAACACAGTTACAGGAAACGACGGATATCCTTTATACAGAAGAAGATCAGCAGAAGATGGCGGTAAATTAGCAACCATACAAATGCGAAACGGTGACATCGAAGTAGATAACCGGTGGGTTGTTCCATATTCACCTTTGCTATCAGAAACATACAAAGCGCACATAAACGTGGAATACTGTAACTCCATTAAATCGATCAAATACATTTGTAAGTACATGAATAAAGGCAGCGACATGGCAGTTTTTGGCGTGCAACCAGAAAGAAGTGATAGGAATGTGGTCATACATATCGATGAAATTGCACAGTATCAGGCTGGAAGATACATTAGCAGCAATGAAGCTGTATGGCAAATACTTTCATTTCCCATACATGAATGAAGTCCAGCTGTTGTTCACTTAGCAGTACATCTAGAAAATGAACAACGCGTTTATTTAACAGCTGCAAATGTGCAACAAATAGCCCTGAATCCACCGGCTACAACGTTAACTGCTTTCTTCACGTTATGTCAAAATGACGCATTTGCGAAAACACTGCTGTATTCGGAAGTGCCTAAGTATTGCACATGGAATGCGAGTAGAAAATCATTTGAACGACACAAATGAGGAGAGCGAGTCAACGGACAACCTGGCATATTCAAATAAACTACGATAGGCAGACTGTACACCGTGCATCCCAATCAAGATGAATGCTTCTTTCTTCGCATGCTGTTGGTAAATGTGCCCGGACCAACATCTTTCCAGCAATTGAGAATTGTCAACGGCGTTACACATGCTACTTTCCACAGTGCATGTCAAGCTCTGAATTTATTGGAGAACGACCGACACTGGGATGTATGCATTAATGACGCGTGCAATACGTCACATCCAAATCAAATTCATGCATTGTTTGCAATCATTTTGACCGCCTGCTCTCCTTCATCTCCAACAGAGTTATGGGAGAAATATAAATCGCACATGGCTGAAGATATTTTCCATCGAATACACAAGGAAAATTCAAATATGAACATGGATTTCACAGCAGAAATCTACAACGAAGTGTTGATAATGATTGAAGATTTGTGCTTAGAAATCACGAACAAAGTTCTCAATCAGTTGGGAATGCCATCACCGAATCGATCTGCTGCTGCTTCGTTCGATATAGAATTGGGTCATGAACAAAATTACAACACAGGTGATCTTTTGTCGTATGTGCAGTCAAATATTCCTTAGCTAATGCTTGAGCAAAAAGGCATTTACGATCAAATAATGCAAACTGTCAATAACGGGGTTGGAGAAATCTTCTTCATAGATGCACCAGGAGGAACTGGTAAAATGTTCCTAATTAGATTGACTCTGGCAGCAATTCGATCCCAAAATGGCATAGCCTTAGCTCTTGTGTCATCCGGAATAGCTGCGACATTGCTACCAGGTGGAAGAACTGCTCATTCCGCTTTGAAATTGCCATTGAACATGCAATTCATTGACACTCCCATGTGCAACATTTCCAAAGCATCCGGCATGGGAAAAGTATTGCAGAAATGCAAACTTTTTGTTTGGGATGAATGCACAATGGCGCACAAAAAATCGCTCGAGGCTCTTGATCGATCATTGTAAGATTTGGGTGGAAACATCAGACCATTTTGGAATGCATTAATATTGCTTGCAGGAGATTTCAGGCAAACATTACCTGTAATTCCTCAATCGACACCAGCAGACAAAATGAATGCTTGCCTGAAATACTCTTTGTGGCGACACTTAAAGACGTTAAAATTAACTACAAATATGCATGTCCAGCTGCAAAACGATCGATCAGCTGAGATATTCTCACATCAATTGCTGGAAATTGGGAACAGAAAGGTGTTGGTTGATCTGACCTCAGGATGAATTTCATTGCCTCATAGCTTCTGCAATTTAGTGACGTCAAAAGAAGAATTGGTTGAAAAAGTATTTCCCAATATTCAGACCAATTATAAGAATCACGATTGGCTGACTGAACGAGCTATTCTTGCGGCCAAGAACAAAGACGTCTACGAACTTAACAATATTATTCAGTCTAACATTCAAAGCGAGGCAGTCACATACAAGTCCATCGACACTGTTGTGGAAGCAGATGAAGCGGTTAATTATCCAATAGAATGTTTGAATTCACTCGATCTGCCAGGGATGCCACCGCACGTACTGCAGTTGAAAATCGGCGTGCCAGTTATGTTGCAAAATATCAACCAGCCAAAGCTTTAAAATGGCACGCGGCTTGCAGTAAAAAAATTAATGAGCAATGTCGTAGAAGCAACAATCGTGGCAGGAACTTTCAAAGCTGAAGATGTCCTCATTCCTCGCAGTCCTATGATTCCAACGGATATGCCTATTCAATTTAAGAGATTGCAATTCCCAATTTGATTGGCGTTTGCAATCACCATCAACAAAGCTCAGGGCCAATCTTTAGAATTGTGTGGTTTAGATCTACACACGGATTGCTTCTCACATGGACAATTACATGTTGCGTGTTCTAGAGTCGGCAAACCAGACAATCTCTATATCTGCACAGACAATGGAACAACAAAAAATATTGTATACCCACAAGCATTGTGAAATTAAACATATTAGAAATGTGCGCTTTCTCTTTTCTTTCTTTTCCATTTAACCAGACTGAGCCACAGCAATGCGTGGCCGGGTACAGCTAGTGTATATATATATATACATACATACATACATATATATATATATATATATATATATATATATATATATATATATATACACACACACACACACACATATGCATACATATATATGTATGTATATATATATATATCAGTACCATTTAAGAATTGATGCCAGTAAATTAGGTTACTTTGTTGTTTCAATGTTAGCATTTGGGTGATGTTATGAGTTTTTAAGCAGTCATTTATGTATGCAGTTGGAAACACAGTGAATGTTAAGTCTTTAATACAATGGTTAGAGTATGTGAACTTTTAGAAAAAGGAAATTATGTTATTTAAATAGGGAATTTGAGAAGAGGGTGTAATTCTATTTATGCAGAAATCATTTAATGACCAGATAAAGCTATTGGGGACTATTTGTTTATGACTGATTGTGATGTATTTATTATTTACGAATAATGTTTCTTGATATATTTGTTTCCATTTTGAATCATAAGATCAATTTATCCACAATGCTATAACTTTCACAGTTGTTGAAGTAGCATACAATTAAATCTCATGGAATCCTATTTCACCATTATCTCAACCTTTTCTCTACCAGTTAAAGGAAACTTTTGGATTATTATGATGCCAAAAAATGTAAATAGAATATTATTCATCATCTTCATCAATTTTTTGGTGGAGATAGTATTAATGATTGTAAGGTAAACAATATTTTAGGGAGAATTACTATCTTAATAAGCATTTATTGTTCTTCCATGGTAAAGAATAATTTGTTCCAATTTGTGACTAAACTGAAAATTTTCTCAACAACCTGTTGAAAGTTTGTATAATTTCTTTACTATTAGACACAATGGTTATACCAAGACATTTCATTTAATTGCTATTCCAATTGAATTGAGAATATTTTTGTATGAATTTTTTAATTTTTATTAATTAATAATGCACTGGTTTTATTATGATTAAATCTTAAGTTTGAGATTTCTTCAAACTGACTCCTAGAACTAATTATATGTTCTAAGGAATTCTTTGTTTCCTATTATTATTGTTAAAATATCATCAACAAAGAGTTGAATCTTTAGTCGAAATCTTTTATTTTGATACCATTAATGTTCTTATTGGATCTAATGCTATTAGCAAAGGGTTCTGTAGTTAATGCGAAAAGTAAAGGTGATAATGGACAGGCTTGTTTTATGCCCTTTTGTAATTTAAAGGCAATGGAAAGAAAATAATCTGTTTTTAACATAAGCACAGGAGTTATTGTATAACTTAGAAATGAATGCGGTTAGCTCAGGTGATAAATTATACACTTTAAGTGTTTTAAATGGGTGCAACCAATTAACTGAGTCAAAAGCCTTATCTGAATCGAGTCTAATGATAGAAAGTTATTTTTATTTGCATAGTCTATTAATGTATGTATTCTTATTATATTATCATGTACTTGTCTATTTTAACTAAACCCATCTGGATCTTTGTTAATTAGTTTAGGTATAAGTAGATTAATTCTGTTAGCTAGAATGAATATGTACATCTTATAGTCCACATTTAAAAGTGAAACTGGTCTGTATGATGAGGACTTTGTAGGATCCTTATCTTGTTTTAAAATAGGTGATATAAGGGAATATTTCCATGATGGGAGGGGAGCTTCAGCAGTTGCTTTTATTTCTCTGTAGACCTTATCTAATATTTTAACTGCATCATCTGGTTGTATTTTGTATAGTTCTGGTATAAGACCATCTAAGCCTGACACCTTATTATTTTTTAACTTTTTTATTCGATCTTTTATTTCTGTTGGTGAATTGTCTGTCATTTTTTGTTCATTTAGTTTTTTATTTATATTTTCCTTTAGAAAAGTTTCAAATATATCATTATCTATATTATTTGTATTTATGTTTTCATAAAATCTTTTAAAGCTCTCAAGAATACCTTTAATATATGTTCTTTATTTATGTATGTTATGTTTTTATTATGATTTTTTTTATTTTATTTGATCTACGAGCAGTTTATGCAAGCTTAAAGGGTTTACTGAATATGCCTAAAGTTTTTTCCCAGCTTATTGATACTTTATGCTTTAGAATTTCAACATATTTTGTATTTTTAAGTTTTTAAGTTCAGACTGTCTGATAATGTCATCTGGTTTTAGATTTACCTTTAGTGTATCATGTGTTTTGGCCTGTAGTGTATTAAATTTTTGTGTCATTCAATTGTTTTACTAATATACAAGGTTGCCATTTAAGTAAGCCTTTAGTGACTCCCTCTGATCAATGTCCGATACTTCACCATTCATGTTTATTTCTAGGAAACTTTTGATCTCTTTAACATACCAGTCTCTGAATATTTTTATTTTAGTAATGTACACTGGTAATATCCTGTGATGTATTAAATTTTCAGTTTTTAAAATAATATTAAAGATTATAGTATTATGGTCTGATAATGGACATGAAAGTATTGCAACTTCTCTGATAAATGATAACAGATTGTTTAAGGCAAAAAAATTATTATTTGTGTTCCATATCTGTATGAATAATGAGTAAATTGAAGTGAGTTTGTTTCCTTAGCTCATATGTATCCTTTAAATTCATTAGATTTACAAAGTGTAAGTGTTTGGCTGAAGATGTGATTCTCGGCTGTCTGCAGTGGAATCTTTGTCTGATAAAATACAATTAAAATCACTAGCCATTATGACTTCACCTTTCATGTAATAGGCTATAGTGTCTAAGTATTTTTTGCATCTTTAACTCCAGCCCCTGAATTCAGTAAGAGTTCATGAAAGTATATAGTTTTCTGTTTCACTCAGTTATAGCAGTGCTTGACATACCATTTTTATCAACATAGGTATCTTTTACTTTAGGCATTACTGGTGAGTTCTTCCATAAAATTAGGGTGCCTCTTTGTTTAGCTCGAAAGCCAGAACCTGCTAAAATGAAATAATTCTTTAATGAAAGTTTATTTACATCTTTATTAAGTTAAATGTCATTCCTGTAGAAATACTGTTTGAGCTTTATGTAATTGCAAGTATTTGACAAGATCCCCCTCTTTACTGGATTATTCAGTCCGTTAATATTATGCATTTTAAATCTGACATTTATTTATATGTAAGAGGAAAAAAACACATATACTGAAATCACATTTAGGTACAGAACTTATTATATACTTTATATATAACAATATAAAATCTTCAGCTATGGACAAAACTTTTGAAACAAAAAAATTATCTAATGATATAACCCTGGAGCATTCTACCATGGAATTAACTTATTCCTATTTTCTTGAAAAAGACAAAATGCCTCTGATTCTCCATCAGACTAACAATACATAGTTCATGCTTCTGATTCATATTAATGTGTCTCATTTTTAGTGTACATCATCTTAAAAAAAGCATCAGTGAGTTATGAATAAGAAAAGTTAAACGTGTTCAGAATCTTTATTATAAGTTGACCAAACTGAATATTTCTGCAATCATCTTTCCCTGTTCTTCACATTATCTCCCTTGTCTGTTATAAGGAGGAAGTCAGTTATTTTCATATTTATTAATTTATAGATCAGATGATTTATATTTTTTTCTATGTTATTTACTATGTGTAAAGTTGTTTATAGGATCATAGGCTCATAAATTAGTACTAGGATAACTGCCCTTGTGAGCCATTCTGAGCCCAGCCAGATGTTCTGCGTGTTTTACTGTTGCAGTCATCACATTTAGGTTATCCCTGCCAGGGTAGCCCTTGGCCGGCCCGATACCAGAGGCTTAGTATTTCTGCGTCGGTCGCTGTCACTTCATGACTGACATCAGGTCGTCAGTAGTATAAAGTAAGGCAGCCAATGCCATTACATCAGCCTTTCTTGCTGCGGAGCCAGAAGCAGTTTGCACGAGCAGCTGTCTGCCACTACCTGAGTTTCGTCTTCTGAATTGAAGCTTAAGTCTTCTAAAGCTAACTACCCTATTGGGGATCCTTTTTTTCTTGCACTAACCGATGTCTGAAAAAGTTAACAATTGTCTTGCCTGTGGAAAGCAAATAAAACACCGAGACTTTCATTCTTACTGCGTCACTTGCTTAGGCTAGACCACAACGTCCCCTGCTATCGCTTCTGTACTTTGTTCAATGCCAGAACTTTACGTCGTCAGGCCCTTATTGTAGCTAGATATTTTTACTTACTGTCTTCGAATTCCGATATGGCTTTGGTAAGCCATCCGACAGCAGATCTTCCAAAAAAACATAAAGATAAAGACAGAGACAGACCGCACAGATCCAAACCTACCAACAACGCTCCCGTTTAGCTAGTCATCAGTTCTCTGGTCCTCAGTGAGGCGCTTTCACAGCCCCTGATGCTCGCTTCTGTGGATACGCAGGCCGCTACCAAGACCCTTTCAGAGTCCGGTATGCCGCAAAACTCTTCTTCCACTAAGGACCCTGCAGTTGTCTTTCCCTTGGATGGGTCTGGAGCCGCTGAGCAGGCACCAGCTTCCAAGGAAGTCCTTCGCACTACCGATTCTCGACACAAACCGACGACTTCTTTCGCATCTACCATTTTTTCGAAAACTACCGAGTTTCTTAGGCCCGGGGTACGAACCACACCCAAGAAACCGACCCAATCTCAAGCACCTGCTTCCTTGCCTCAGTCTCAAATGCTTAAAATGTTGGAAGACCTTATCATGCTGATCAGGGGAAGCCAAGCTACCCCTTCCAAAAGAAAAAGAGATCTGTCCCCTGTACTTTTGTCTGAACAGGAGTCTGATGACTTTGATGCATCTGAATATGAAGACATGCAACCCCTCTCTGCTTATGAGGCTTCTAATGCAGAGGATTCCATTCCTTCAGCCTCTCCTCCAGAGGACTTTTCCTTTGGGGAAACTCTTCATACTTTAAGGGAGCATTTCCAATGGGAAATTCAGGACTACCCTCAGTCTAAAAAGAGACTCGGGGAATTCTTAGGTCTTCCACAGCACAGACCCCTGGCCATTCCCCCAGTCCTGGATATTGTAGAGGATGTTTTCCTGGAATCCATTTTGACTCCTGACACCCTCCCTCCTGCACCCAGAAAACCAAGCAGGTATTAGAGTCCCTAACTCAGACAAATTTCTTTTTAAAAATCCTACTGCTGACCATGAGGTAATTTCTCAATGGCCTAAAAGAATTAAAGCAACCTCTGCTAAGAATCCCACCCCCTCCGATAGGGATTCCCGAGCACTTGACAGATGGAACAAAAAGTGTACACCTCTGCTACTCTTGCTGTCAGAGAACTAAATTGCCAGTTCCATATGCTAAAATTTCAGCAACATACCCTGGAATTCCTCAAATAAAAAATGTCTTCCTTTCCTGCTTGTGCAGAATCTAAAGAGGTACAAGAGTTAGTGCATTCTGCAAGTCAAGTAACTAAACACACCTTGCACTGTGGTTTTGATACCCTAGAAGCTTCTTGCAGGGTAGCAGTCACCGGTTTTGTCCTTAGAAGGCATGCATGGCTTAAGGAGCAGCCCTTGCCAGACCATGTTAAATCTAAATTGTTGCATGCCCCCTTGCACAAAGACAACTTATTTGGCACTAAGGCAGAAGAGGTCTTAAAAAAGATGGAATAAAAAGCAAAATCTATGCAGACAGTTAAGGATTTAACAGGTGCAACCACCCAGGTTCAGAAGGCATTGGCCCTCCAAGCACTGGTCCTTTCCTGCTCCCATCAGGTCAGTTCAGCCCAGACCCCGGGGAAGCAGACCCCTCAGACAGCAACCACAGGGATTGCAGAGATCTAAACAGTGGACTTCTCCACTTCAAAACCAGGGAGTTTTAAGCCACCCCCTTATGGTAAGAACTCACAATGACTCTCCTCCCCCACCCCCTCCCTCTGCCCACCTTCACTTACCCCTAGGAGGAAAACTCTCCTTTCACCCAAGCACCTGGGCCACATTACCAGTGACCGCTGGGTTCTCAACATAGTGTCCCAGGGATACAGATTTTCTTTCCACACCCTTCCAACTCCAAAAGGGTTCCCAGATCTATCTCCAAACCAGTGGGCAGAGGCACAAAAGCAAGACCTTTCCCTGCTCTCTATGAGAGCAATAGAGCATGTTCCTGCAGAACAGAAAGGCCAAAGTTTCTACTGCAGACTTTTTCTGGTACCCAGAAAAGAGGGCACCCGGTTACCCCATCCTCGATCTATACACCTTCCCAGTGATACCAAATTCAAAATGCTCACCCTCCAGCAGCTGCTACCCATACTCTTCAAGGATGCTTGGCTAGCCACTCTAGACCTAAAAGAGGCCTACCTCCACATTCCTATCAGGGAATCATACAGGAAATATCTTCGTTTCAGGGCAAGATCTCAGCACTTTCAGTTCTCTGCACTTCCCTTTGGCTTATCTACTGCTCCCAGAATTTTCACAAAATGTCTGGCTCCGGCCATTGCCTTTTGCAGACAAAAGAATATCCAGATTTACCCATACATAGACAACTGCCTAATTCAGGCAGACAGCCAGGAAAAGCTGCTCAAGCACCTGGCCTTTGTAAAGTCCCTACTAACCTTCCTAGGATACACAATCATTGAAAAGAAATCCAAACAGGTACCCACCCAAAGGATTATATTCCTGGGAGCAAACTTGGACACAGCATCCCAGATGGCATTCCTTTTACCAGAAAAGCAAACTTTCCTGACAGCCTAGATGTTCATCGTGTTTCACTGTTGCAGTCATTACACTTGGGTTATCCTGCTGGCAGGCGACCCGCAGTCGGCCCGAGTTCCAAAGTCTTGGTCCGGCGTCAGTTGCTGTCGCCTCTTCCCTGACGTCAGTGCGCCAGGGGTATAAAAGTTGCAACCGATGCCATTTTCTTCAGTCTTTGTTGCCGCGCGGTGTCCGAAGCAAAAGCAGTTCGCAAGTGCCGGTCGGCCGACTCCTGAGATTTTCGAAATTGAGCTTCAGAACCGAAGTCTTCAATAAAGCTAAGTACCCGTTGAAACTTTTCTTGCTCCAGACCGATGTCAGTAAAAGTTAATAATTGTATTTCTTGTGGGAAGCAAATATCTCATAAGGACTTTCACTCTTACTGTATTCCTTGCCTAGGCCCTGACCACAACGTTACCAGTTGTCATTTTTGTGCTAGATTCAATAAACACACTATTAAACGTCGGTTTGATTTTGCTTTACATTATTTTGGCCGAAAGTTTAATTACATAATGCCGTCAGAACAACCGACGACCGGAATTTATAAAAAACGCAAAGACAAAGAAAAGGACAGGCATCCGAGGTCCAGAACCGACGACAAAGCCTCTTCAAGGCCAGTCGCCGGTTCTCAGTGAGACGCTTTCGCAGCCCCTGACACCCGCTACCTCAGAGCCACAGGCCTTAACCGACAGCCACGTGGAGACACCGAGGCCTGTGGAAACTCAAGGTATTGGGCCTACGGTAACTATTCCCTCAGATGGGTCTGGAGCTGCTGAGCAGGCATCGGCTTCTGAGGGTGTTTTCAGACCTTCACAGCTTACAATTAAGCCCACTACAGCAGCCAAGGCAAAGTCAGAAACACCATTAAAGACAAGGAAACAAGTACAGCATTCTCCAGAACAGTCATCCATGCCAAAGAAAGAGATGCTTAAAATGGACGAAGACCTAATTACAGTCAGGGGTTCCCATCCCCCTCCTGACAAAAGGCCTATGATTCCTCTGACCAGGTTTCCATTTCCTCTGATTCCTCTTCTGATCAGGGATATTCTCTCCTTCCCTATGAGGACTCTGATGCAGAAGAGTCTATACCTTCAGCCTCTCCGTCTGAGGATTATTGTTTTGGGGAAACCCTGCACACCATGAGGGAGCATTTCCGTTGGGAGAGCCAGGATTATTCAGAATCCAAGAAAAGGCTCAGAGGCTTCCTTTTATTGCCTCGGCACAGGCCCCTAGCTATCCCCCCTGTGCTTGATATTGTTGATGGTTTTCTCTGAATCCAGTTGTCTCCTGATTCTTTACCCCCTGCACCAGTCAAGCCAGACAGGTACTACAGGGTCCCTGACTCTCATAAATTTCTTTACAAAAACCCCGCTGCAGACCCAGAAACAATTTCTCAAGGTCCTAAAGGGGTTAAGGCTTCCACTGCTAAAAATCCTGTCCCCTCGGGTAGGGATTCCAGAGCTTTGGACAGATGGGGAAAAAAGTTTACACTTCTGCTACTTTAGCTGTAAGGGCTTTATATTGCCAGTTTCACATGCTTAAATATCAACAGTACCTCATGTCATTGTTAAAACAGAAAATGTTTTCAAATTCAGAAAGTCCTGACAGTAAGGAAACGCAGGATTTATTGCATGCAGTTGAACAAGTAGGAAAGCATACTCTGCAATGTGGTTTTGATTCATTAGAGGCTTCTTGTAGAGCTGCAGTTACAGGCTCTGTTATTCGAAGGCATGCTTGGTTGAAGGAACAAAGTTTACCTGACCATGTTAAAGTAAAATTATTGGATGCTCCACTACAGCATGATACTTTGTTTGGTGTTAAGGCAGAAGAGGTGTTAAAGAAAATGGAGGATAAAGCAAAATCAATGCAGACAGTGAAGGATTTCTTACAGGTTCAACCACCTAGATTTAGCAGAAACTGGCCTTCAAAAAATTGGTCCTTTCCAGTGTCAGACAGGCCACAAAGAGGCAGATACAGACGCCCAAGAGGCAGATCTCATCCCCAAGGCTCCTGTAGACCTAAACAATGGGCTGCTTCGGCACCCAAAGGATGGGAAGACAAATCACAACCTTATAGGAAACAGTCCCAATGACTTCCCTCTACAAATGACAAGCACTTACCTTTTGGCAGCACCCCTAGGGGGAAAGCTAGCACTTTTCTCAAAAAATTGACACATGATCACCCAGGACCAATGGGTGCTGAATATTGTTTCTCAGGGTTACAGGTTCCACTTCCACACGCTTCCAAAATCAAAAGGTATGCCAGACCTGCCACAAAAATCAATGGGCAGAGGCGCAAAAACAGATTGCTGCTCTTATGGACATGAGAGCTATTCAAAGAGTTCCACAGCAAGAACAGGGACAAGGATTTTACTCAAGACTTTTCTTAGTACCCAGAAAGGACAAAGCCTGGAGACCAATACTGGACCTGTCAATCCTAAATACTTTCCTGGATGTTCCAAAATTCAAAATGTTAACACTTCAGCAACTTCTGCCCATGCTGGGCAAGAAGGCTTAGCTAGTTACTTTGGACTTCAAGGAGGCATGCCTGCATGTCCCAATCAGGCAATCATGCAGAAGATACCTCAGATTCATAGCAGGCTCAATGCATTACCAATTCTCTGCACTGTCCTTTGGCTTATCTACTGCGCCCAGGGTCTTCACAAAATGCCTGGCACCAGTAATTGCATTTTGCAGACAAAAAGGAATTCAAATATATCCCTACTTGGACGACTGCCGTATTCAAGCAGAGAGCAAGGACATTCTTCTAAAGCATCTGGCGTTTGTAAAAAGATTACTAATTTGCCTAGGGTACACAGTAAACGAAAATAAATCAAAACTAGTGCCCCCTCAAGAGATAATATACCTGGGTGCAAGCTTAAATGCAACTACCCAGATGGCTTATCTCACGCCAGACAAACAAAGGCAACTGACTCATTACTTTCAAATGATGGCAACAAAAAGCCAGCTCCCTGCAAGAAAAATTCTGCAGGCCCTGGGCTTCATGGCATCCTGCATTCTACTAATTCCATATGCAAAACTGCATATGAGGAAACTACAATGGTATCTGAAAAGTGTTTGGACTCAGCATTGTCACAGCCTGGAGACCATCATAACTTTAATTCCCTGCCTACAACAGGAGTTTAGATGGTGGTCCCAGGCCTGTCACCACAACAAGGGACAGCCTTTCACTTTACCCACAGCAAGGCAGACAATAACAATGGATGCATCGGATTATGCCTGGGGGGCACATATGGCAAGAAAATGTATTCAGGGCACGTGGCCCAAGGAACAAAGGCATCTTCACATCAATCAAAAAGAGATGCTAGCTGTACAGAATGCCCTGACAGCTTTCAAGGACCTACTACATCCAGGAGAACTATTAATAAAGACGGACAATACCACAGTTATGTGGTACATAAACAAGCAAGGGGGCACACATTCCTACCCCCTATGCAGGCAAGCCATGACTTTGTGGAACACAGCACTGAATCAAGTACATCTGCAGGCACAATTCCTGCCAGGAACAAAAAATACACTGCCAGACGAACTAAGCAGAAATCTCATGGATCCTCACGAATGGAAACTAAATCCACAGGTGTTCAGCATGATAATGAGGAAACGGGGACACCCAGACATAGATCTTTTTGCCTCCCCTCACAATTACCAAATACAGAAATTCTGCACAAGAACTTATCACTCTCAAGCATGGAAAGTGGATGCTCTATCATTCAGCTGGAAAGGCCTGACAGTCTATGCCTTCCCTCCGATGCCTCTTCTTACCAAGGTGCTCCTAAAAGTCAGACAAGAAAGGCCAAAAATTATCCTGATTGCCCCAGACTGGCCACGCCAGCACTGGTACCCAATATAAAAGAGCTTGTCTCAAGGCCCATCTTGGCCTCTACCTCAAATTCCTCATCTTCTGATACAACAAAACAATCAGATTCTGCACAGTCAACTCGGAACCTTAAATCTGGCAGCATGGCAGATAATGTAGCCACTCAGACCTCTCTCTAAAGCTGTTATGGATGTCATTTTAGAAGCCAGGAGACCCAGCACTAGGAAATCTTATGCAGAAAAATGGAAGAGATTCTGTGCTTGGAACCAGGCACAAGGGCTCGAGCCACTTGTCCCTAATATACCTCAGATTTTACAATACCTAACTGAGATGCTGGACAAAGGCCTATTTTTCTCATCAATTAAAATCCATGCTTCTGCCATTTCAGCTCATTACAATACGGAAACTCCTATTTTTTCACATCCTCTGCTACGACAGTACCTCAGAGGGGAAAAAATATAAGACCCCCAAGGAGAGCACCAGTACCAACTTGGGATCTCAATTTTGTTGTAGAAAAACTCACACTGCCTCCTTTTGAACCAGCCAGTACAGCTGATCTAAAATTCTTATCATGGAAAACTGCTCTGCTCCTAGCAATAATTTCAGCAAGAAGAGTCTCAGAGTTACAGGCATTAATGGCTGTGGAACCCTTCATCATTTTTCATCAGGACAGGGTCTCTCTTAGGACAAACCCAACATTCATGCCAAAAGTGGTCTCCAATGTGGCCTTGAACCAAACCATTCATTTACCTACTTTCTACCCAAATCCCCAGAATAAAGGGGAGAGACTACTGCACGCTTTGGATATAGGTTCATAGGTTCATACTAGGCTATCTGCCCAAGGGCATTTATAAGCCTAGCCCATAGTTATGTGGCTTTCGCCACCCCTTTAGTTTGAATAAAAACTATGCCTATAATTTTTCTGTGCCTCTGTCAAGCAGTGACACTGAAGTAATCCCTGGGGTATATCTGCGATCTCCCATCCATTGGTCAAGATTCCTCTTGAACAAGGCCAGCGAGGTGCTCTGCCTCACATGTACCGGGATTTTGTTCCACAGCATAGGGAGTCTCTGGGTGATGAATCTGTCCCTCCAGCACGTTCTATTTATAACCGTGTCAAGGTTTAATATACACAGACAACGATCCTACTTGGACAAAACAAAAGCTTTCAGTAAAACTGAGCAACTGTTTGTAGCCTATGCTGCAGGATCACAAGGAAAGCCTATTACAAAACAGACAATTTCAAAATGGATAGGCCACTGCATCCGCTTCTGTTATGCACAACATGGCAAATCAGTGCTTAAGGGCATTAGGCCTCATTCTACCAGAGCAGCAGCCACTTAAGCAGCTTTTCTCAGAGGAGTTCCAACCAGACATTTTAGAAGCTGCAACATGGAGCTCAGTGCACACTTTCACCAAACACTACCACTTACCTCTCTACTCTAAATCCAGAGCAGGCTGTGCCACTGCAGTTCTGCAGGGCCTGGTAGCCTCTCCAAATCCAATTTAGACCCAGCAACCCAACCTCAGGTTTGGGATTCTACCCAAGTGTAATGACTGCAACAGTGAAACACGATGAACATAGTACAGTTGTGTACCTACCATAAATGTAGATGTTCGAGTGTATTCACTGTTGCAGTCCAGGTTACCCACCCACCACCCCCTTTTTCATTGCTGGGACTTTTCTGTACTTCTCAACTCTATACAACCTATGTGGTATATTTTCTTGCAGATGAAGGAAATGTTTATAGTAATATATGCATGTTTTTTGGCATAATTTTATCCTTCCTATCTGGGGGCACCTGACATCTGGGGCAAGAAAAACTGAAGAAAATGGCGTCGATTGCAACTTTTATACCCCTGGCACACTGACGTCAGGGAAGAGGCGACAGCAGCCGACGCCGGACCAAGACTTTGGAACTCGGGCCGACTGCGGGTCGCCTGCCAATAGGATAACCCAAGTGTAATGACTGCAACAGTGAATACACTCGAACATCTACATTTATGGTAGGTACACAACTGTACTTTCTCTCAACTAGCC
This sequence comes from Protopterus annectens, assembly GCF_019279795.1. NCBI lineage: Eukaryota > Metazoa > Chordata > Ceratodontiformes > Protopteridae > Protopterus > Protopterus annectens. The sequence goes on along the minus strand of NC_056731.1, from coordinate 1,096,765,862 downwards.
GCCAGACCCCAGCTGTCTGCAAGGAAAATCCTGAAAGGTCTGGTGTTCATGGCATCTTTCATTCTACTCATTCCATATGCTGGACTGCATATGTGGAAACTTCAGTGGTACCTAAAAAGCCTTTGGTGTCAACACTCTTAAGACCTGAAGACTCTTATACCCGTAATACCTTGGCTCAAAAAAGATTTTCTTTGGTGGGAAACAGCATGCTCCCACAACAAGGGACTACCTTTCTCACCACCCCCCGCCGCCCAGACCCTCACCCCAGATGCATCAGACTATGCCTGGGATGCACACCTGGACTGCAGGTGCATACAGGGCCAATGGAGCCCACAACATATCCATCTGCACATCAACCAAAAAGAGATGCTAGCTGTCCAGCATGCCTTGACAGCTTTCAAGCCCCTTCTCTCCCCAGGGACTCTTCTGATCAAAACAGACAACACCACTGTGATGTGGTATATCAACAAGCAGAGAGGGACAGACTCCTACCGTCTATGCAGGCTGGCCATGACCCTTCGGCACACACAGCCTCTCCCATGCAACTCCACCGGTTAGCACAATTCCTACCAGGTTCTCTAAACTCTCTGGCAGACCACTTAAGTAGAAATCTTCTGGACCCACATGAGTGGCAGCTCGACAAAAGAACCTTCACCCTAATAACTCAGAAATGGGGAGACCTCTTCGTCTCCCACACCAACCATCAGCTCAACAAGTTCTGCACCAGGGAGCATCACTGCATGGCTTGGAAAGTGGATGCCCTGTCCTTCCCCTGGGTCAATCTATCGGTCTATGCCTTTCCTCCACTACCTCTTATCCCCAGAGTACTTCTCAAAATAAAGGAGGAAAAACCAAAGACAATTTTTATAGCTCCATACTGGCCTTGCCAGCACTGGTACCCCTTGCTGCGCAGCCTGTCCCCACTGCCACCATGGCATCTCTCTCAGATTCCAACCCTCCTGTCCCAGAGGGAAGGAGAATTCATGCATCCCCAATTGCATACACTCAGTTTGGCAGCTTGACTTATTCCCTAACCCCCGATCAATCTGCCAACCTCAGTAATCAGGTTCTAGATGTACGTGAGGCCAGACGCCCTAGCACTAGAAAGTCTTATGCTGACAAATGGAAAAGGTTCTGCACCTGGATTCAGGCTAAAGGAGCCAATATGGCACAGCCCTCCCTCTCTCTCATCCTGGATTACTTAGCTGACCTGCTACACAGTGGTCTCTCTTTTTCCTCTATTAAAATTCACGCCTCTGCTAATTTTCCCACTGAGCAGCCCCTTTTCTCACACCCTGTGATCAAACGGTTCCTAAGAGGGGCTACCAATTTGAGGCCACCCAGAAGAGCAGCAACCCCAGCTTGGGACCTTAACTTTGTGTTGGAAAAGCGCACCCTGCCCCCCTTCGAACCAGCCTCTTCAGCAGAGCTAAAATATCTCTCCTGGAAGACAGCTTTCCTTCTGGCCATCACTTCAGCCAGAAGCGTCTCAGAGCTGCAAGCACTCATGGCTGTGGATCCCTTCATCGTCTTCCATGCTGACAGGGTATCCCTCAGGACTAACCCATCCTTCATGCCCAAGATGGTGTCCAGTGTGGCTCTCAACCAATCCATTAATTTGCCCATCTTTTTCTCTAACCCACAGAACAAGGGGGAAGGGATCCTACACTCTCTAGATGTGCACAGGCAGCTCAGATTCTATCTAGACAGGATTAAATCCTTCAGAAAGTCTGATCAATTGCTGTTTAGCTTTGGTGCAGGGGCAGAGGGCAAAGCCATCTCCAAACAAACCATTTCCAAATGGATAGCTCACTGCATCCATTTCTGCTACAAGCAACACAGAAAGCCTCTCACCAAGGGGTCAGGACTCACTCCACCAGAGCAGCTTCCACCTCTGCAGCTTTCCACAGAGGAGTCCTCACCAGGGACATCCTGGAGTCTGCCACCTGGACATCTGTTCACAACTTTACCAAACATTACCACCTGCCTATCTTCTCCAAATCCAGGGCAGAGTTTGCCTCTGCAGTCTTGCAGGGCATCCTAGCCAGCTGCTAGTTTCCTTGACTGCCTCCACCCATTTCATCAGCTTTGGTAATCAACACAAATGTGATGACTGCAGCAGTGAAACACGAAGAACATAGTACAGTTGTGTACACTTACCATAAATGTAGATGTTCGAGTGTATTCACTGTTGCAGTCCTGGTTTCCGTCCTTCAATCCCCCTCTTCCTTGTTCTCTTTCCTTACAAGGGCCATATTGGTATTTACTTTCTACTGGTGGGCTTCTTCCACCAGACCCTGGCTCCCACTTGGGGGCTTCTGACAGGTTAGGGCAAGGAAAATTGATTTAATGGCGTCGGCTGCCTTACTTTAAACTACTGACGACCTGACATCAGTCCTGATGCGACAGCAAGCGACGCAGAAATACTAAGCCTCTGGTATTCAGGCCAGCCATGGGCTACCCTGGCAGGGATAACCCAAATGTGATGACCGCAACAGTGAATGCACTCGAATATCTACATTTATGGTAAGTGTACATAAGTGTACATTATCCCATGTGAGAATCAAACACTGCAGTTTGTGCCTATAAGGTGAGCACCTTACTCATTAAGCCAACTTCCCACCCTTGTCAACATATTTATATTCTTTAACTATATTCTGATCTCTTTCTATTTCTGTTTGTATACTATGTCTTGCACTATTACTGTATTCCTAGATTTTATATTTTAGCTATAATTGTGATGCCCCTGCACTGGCCCAGTAATCAAGGAGCCTCAGTCCCCACCACTGGCAACAGCTAAGGAACGTATACACCGGGAGGATGACAAGTACACACACAGTAAAGTGCAGTTTCCCTCAAGACACACAGAGATCACAGTCAGTCTGGGGCTGGTTTCTCCCTCTTTCTCCAGATCCCCAGTAAGACTCCCCACTGGCACAGCTATAGGGTTAAGATCTCAGCTGAGGGGTCAAACCAAGACCTCCATCACTCTCTCTGTCCAACCAGTGTTTAATGTCCCTGCTGAAGTAGCTGACTGACACACACACACACACACACACACACACACACACACACACACACACACACACACACACACACACACACACACACACACATTTTGAGATTTGATTTATATACAAACATGAACACACACCTGAGGAAGGCTGACACAGGTTTTCTAGCTGAGTCCCCCTCTGCCCAGACTAGAGGGTAGCTTCCACTGCCTGCCACCAACCCCTACTTATCAGCTACTACAAGGCCCTTACAAATGGTGTCCAATCCCACTGTGTAATGTTACTATTATCCAAATGGTAGTCTGACCAAGACTTGCAAGGCTGTTTAGGAGTGGCCTGTACAGTGTTACCAAATAAATATGCAAGTACTCTAAGAGCTTTAATATGTCTCACAAATATCAGCCACAAAGATATGTTTAAATATATTTAATAATAAATAGTAAAAGAACAAGACAATACTCACTGCACAAACACAGTTACTTCAGAGTTCACAATCACAGATATTTTAAAACAACATTGTAGGACAGTCTCAAATAAATTCAGAAAACATCTAAACTAATCTTTACTGTATTCCTATCTATATCTAAAAGAGATACTATGCCCTAAGTCTTATTTACAACAAGGCAAATGGTAATCATGAGTAGATGTTCTTGCTAGGTCCAAGAACAAAATACAAAATCCACAGTCTCTCTCAGAGAGTTCGTAAATTAATATCAAATATTACTGTTAGGCTAGGTTGGATGACAGAAGAAATGATGAGCCAGCAAACTGTGTGCTGTGAAAATATATAAAAATATATTTATCATATTACATAAAAAGAACAGACCGGTTTCGGCTAGAATATTTTCATAGCCTTCATCAGTGTTGAAGACAAAAACATTAATTTGTTCCTTTTATACAGTACTGCAAATTTGTTGCATACCGTGATTGGTTACCTCATAAATATTCATTTAATCTGGGTGTAAAAAGTCCACCCAGTTTGATGATCCATTTTTTTCTCTGTAGTATCCAAGATAGAGTGCCATCCCGCTTTATTGGATCTGTTTCCCAGGATCCTATCAGTAATCATAAAGTTAAATGAAGCTGTGGGGGTGTTTAATAGTATGCTTTATACAAAGCATTGCTAATTTTCTTATGTCTAATATCACTTAAATGCTCAGAAATTCGCAATCTAAATGGCCTTGAGGTCTGTCCTACATAAAATGCAGAGCAACTGCATGAAGCCAGCTAAACTACCCAATCGCTACTGCAATTTGCAAAGAAACCGATGTCAAAAACAATACCAGAATTCCTACTTGAAAATTGTTTGGACTTGATGACTTTATTACAGTGGCTACAGTGACCACAAGGCATGCATCCAGTCAGTCTATCCCCTAGAAGTGTTGTTTGAGTATTACCTGTAAAGACAGACCTGTTTGGCCATTTGTAATGGCTCAAATGTGAACCCAAGTTCTTTCCTTTACAGAAAGAAAAATGACGTCTTCCCAAGAAATTGTGATAGGATGATGTTCTTCGTGTTTCACTGTTGCAGTCATTACATTTGGGTAATCCTGCTGGCAGGTTGCCCTCAGTCAGCCTGAATTCCAAAGTCCTGGGTCCTGCATCAGCTGCTGTCACCCCAGGTCGTCAGGGGTATAAAAGATGCGGCCGACGCCATTTTCTTTAGATTTTCTTGCCCCAGATGTCAGGTGCCCCCTAAAAGGGTAGTCAAAATTTATATATATATATATATATATATATATATATATATATATATATATATATATATATAAATACATGCACCAATATAAACTTTACCTTCATGTGCAAGCAAATACACCACATAGGTTGTATAAATCAGAGAAGGAAAGATAGGTTCCATCAGAAGAAACCTGGACTGCAACAGTGAATACACTCGAACATCTACATTTATGGTAAGTGTACACAACTGTACATCATAGATAATGTGTTCCTCCATATATGCCATGAAAAGGTCTGCATAAATGGGGGCAAAAGATGCCCCCATAGCTGTTCCTTGCACCTGCCAATAGCATTGATTTTGATAGAAAAAAACATTTTTGGTTAGCACATGTTCAGTTAAATCAGGAAGGTGTTAAAACCGGGTTCATACAGATTGGATTTGTATAACCAATATTCTATCGCTTCAAGGCCTGCCAAATGTGGAATATTCGTGTAAAGTGCACATACATCTAATGTGCAAAGAAGCCAACCCTTCTCAAGTTGCATCCCAGAGACAATGTCCAAAAACTCTGTAGTATCCTGAATCCTGGAGCTAACTCATTTCAACAAAGGCTTGAAGGTGCATCGTAAGGAATTGGGACAAGGCCTCGGTAAGTGAACCATTCCCAGAAACAATGGGTATGCCGGGTGGATTAAGGGTATCTTTGTGGATTTTGGTAAGAAAGTATATGTACTGGCTGCTGGGGTCCGATATTGTGAGATGGTGTTTAGTTTTATCAGTAATGATACCCTCCTGCAATGCTGACCCTAAAAACTCCTCTGTCTGTTTTATAAACATAAATGTAGGGTCCAGAGACATTTTATTATAATAAGAAAAACAGAAAAAGCAGAAACACAGCAGAACTGTTTGATTTTCCTTTACCTCAACACACTGGTACCTCGACCATTTGGCTTCAATGTACCATATACAATTACAAACAACCATCTTTATATACAAAGGTTCAAACCCCAATTAATACAATTACATAACTAATCGAAAAATCACATTTTTTTTAAAATGCTGCATACACATTTTTTAAAGTACTACATGCACATTTTATTAAATATAGCCATCCTAAACATTTTAAATAACTAATTTTAAACTATTTATAATATAAACTATCAAACATTAATTGATGAACTTTTTAAGAAATATATCTAACATTTATAACTAATATTTTATAACAGACTAAGTGACAGTAAAAACCTAATTAATTCATACATTTATAAATTAATAAATATGAAAAAATTATAAATTTCATATATTTACCTCAAGGTTAAGACCCCTAGGAAACAATGTTCCATAGTTGAGAATGAACTTACTTTCTAACTCATTCAACCTCCTCACCATATCACCCCCCCTAACCGACACAATTTGTGCCAAAATGCTAAAGAAACAGGAACTAGTGCTACCCCCATGAATATTCACAAAATGCTCAGCCACTGGACTCTTAAAGTCTCCATTGATCATGTTCCTCAAATATTCCATGATCCTAACCTTTACTACTCTTTTTGTCTGACCAATATACCATCTTACATTTGTGCAACCACACCCCATGATATAAACTACCTCACAAGAATTGCATCCAAAATTGCCCCTGCAGGTAAATTTTCTCCCATTAATAAATATACCTGAAATATTTTTAATATAACTACATACCTTGCAGCGTCTACAAGCATAAACACCTACATCAGCTTTAGGGCCTCTGGTTAAAGGCATATTCAATAATTATTTTAAATTGGCATATCTACCATATGAAAATCTAACATATTTTGGAAACAAATTGCCAACTGTGACATCTTCACAGATAATATACCAGAGGTCCAAAAGCACCCTTCTCTTTACGTCTTCCGAACAAGGTAGGCAACACCAAAAAGCGAAATAAAGACGGTTTACCTCACCATCCCAGCTAGCTCTGAGAATCAGCGGCAGGCTATACTCGAATAAGGTGAAAAACAATATAGCTCCTCAAAAATATTTTTAACTGTTTATTGAAGCTTACAGAAAGCTTACAAATAAAAGAATTTGTAAAATTCAAATTGCAATACTGCTGTTAAGCGCTTTCATTTGCTAACCGCAGACTTCTTCAGAACAGCTGTTATGTTCAATACACAGACCTTTTAAAATCTTTTTGGCACTATAACAAGTATTGATTTTCATTTAAAGTACCAGTGCTCATTTGTTGAAAACATAAATGCATAACTCTTTACTCACTACTATATACAATAAATACAGCCATATATAACATAAAAATGACTAATGTAGTTAAAATACTATAAAATAAGAATGTATATAATTCATACTAATAATATACCTACAACACACCCTAAAAAGAAATTCATGTGTTTAAAATATTATATATACTCGAACCTAATCAACTCATACAACATATGAATTTTACGGTATCAACGCAACATTAAAAAAGGTTTTATAGAAATATATTCGTTGATACCTGGGTCTTTTGTTGCATCTGTTAAAACTTGCCAGATGCTTTCTTTTTTACTTAATATAGCTTTCACATTCCCTCCCCTATTATCTAATAAAACTTGGTCTATAATGGCAAAACTGAACTTATGATGAATACCATTCTTTTCTATATGTCTATATAAGGCATATAAGTTTTTGAGGAGCTATATTGTTTTTCGCCTTATTCAAGTATAGCCTGCAAGCTGATTCTCAGAGCTAGCTGGGACGGTGAGGTAAACCGTCTTTATTTCGCTTCTCTTTACCTCTGAAAAACCAGAGTATCGAGAAACAAAGAAGAGCATTTTTTCATCAGAAGCACTGGTAACTGAATCCCAATTCATAACAAATTTATAGCTTCCCATAGCTTTTTGCCCAGATTTTATTTCCAATGCCTCATTGAACGCCTGATTTAAATGTTCAAACTTGCATCCTCGCTTAACAAGTCAATCACTACCTTCCCTCACAAATTTCTTTTTAAATCTCTCTTCAGAAGTGTTTTGAGAAATGCGCTTAAATTCACCCAGGGGCAACGATTTTAACAAGTGGGTAGGATGCATACTACCCGCATGCAAGAAATTGTTAACTGATGTGTTCTTCTTAAATGGTTTGTACTGAATTCTATTGCTGTTATCCACATAAAGTACTACATCCAAAAATTGAATGCAAGGGTCACCTCTTTTCATGGAAAAATTTAAACCATGATTATTTGAATTTAACCCACTAAAAAAGCGATTGAATTCACTAATATCACCCCTACACAAAAAAATAAGGTAATCTATTAAGCGTTTTGTAAATCAATACGTTTTTAAAAAAATTCAGAACAATAAATGAACAACTTTTCAAAGTACCCCATATACAAGATAGCATACGCTGGAGCATAGGAAGCCCCCATAGCTGTTCCCTTATGTTTCAAAAATATATCACCATCAAATTTTAAGTAATTATGAGTAAGGCAAAATTCAAGCAGCCGGATTTTGGGGGGGTGGGGTAATATGGTCAGGAGGTCGAATGAGTTAGAAAGTAAGTTCATTCTCAACTATGGAACATTGTTTCCTAGGTGTCTTAACCTTGAGGTAAATATATGAAATTTATAAATTTTTCCTAGGGGTCTTAATCTAGACGTAAATATATGAAATTCATAACTTTTTCATTTTTATTAAGTTATAAATGTATGAATTAATGAGGTTTATACTGTCATGCTCACTTAGTCTGTTATAAATATTAGTTTTAAATGTTAGATATATTTCTTAAAAAGTTCATCAATTAATGTTTGATAGTTTATATTAGAAATAGTTTAAAATTAGTTATTTAAAATGTTTAGGATGGTTGTATTTAATAAAATGTGCATGTAGTACTTTAAAAAATGTGTATGCAGCATTTTAAACAAGATGCAATTTTTCAATTAGTTATTTAATTGTATTAATTGGGGTTTGAAGCTTTGTATATAAAGATGGTTGTTTGTAATTGTATATTGTCCGTTGAAGGCGAATGGCTGAGGTACCAGTGTGTTGAAGTAAAGGAAAATCAAACCGTTCTGCTGTGTTTCTGCTTTTTTTTATTTTTCTTAGTATATGGTTTGTTGAAGTGGTGGATTTGTGGAATATATTTTTCATAGCATTTTAATATAATGTCTGCCATCTGTAAGCTGTTTTTGTGCTTCGGCATCATATTGCTTCCAATTCATAACTACCACAGCCCCTCCCTTGTTGGCAGAGAGAATCACCAATTCCTTATTAGCAATAAGCTCACGTAGGCTTTCCATATCAGTTTTTGAGAGATTATTTGCCTTGATATTAGTACCCCTATAGTTGAAGTGTAGATCTTTGAGCACACAGGATTGAGAAAGATGAACATTATGATGCATCGTGGGACAAAACTAGTTTTATGATATGTAAATGTTTTGACAGAGACCAAATTGGAGACATTGTCATGAAAATGCAACCTAAGATACAGTAATCTACAGAATTGCATAACCTCTTGTGCGAACACATCCTCCGAAACAAAAAAAAACAGTGATAAAACTAAGACCTTTATTAAGTAAAGATGTTTGTGCATCAGTCAAAACAACATTAGAAATATTTAGCACATTGGTGGTATTACACTCAGTCATTTCTTGTTAAGGAGTTCCAATAACCCCTCCATACAGTTTATTCTTGTTGTGCTTCCGCCCTCTTTTATAGGGCCTAAAGGGGCTACTGTGTTTTCCTTTTAGGGTTGGGTGAATCAGGGGTCTGCTGCATGTCCAGGTCTGTGCCTGAGGAGGGATCTGCCCCAGATGAATCCGTGTATATCCCTCATTTTTTAAGTATAGATCTGGGGCGTTTGCGTTTAGTGGTTTGGCTGGTCTTACTAGTACCCCCTTTCAAACCTCACATGTCTGTTGTAGCTAAAAGGATTCCTCTTATCATAATCCGATTGATCATGATGAAATTTACGGACCTTTCTATCCTGTAATAATTGTTTAAGGCCCAAAAGGTCTGTGCTTAGTTTGTTCAGACATGCAGTATAGAAGGGCTGGCCCTCATAGACTTTGGTCTCTTCACATAACTTAGTGATATTTACAATCTCCTTGTCTATAACACGTTCATGGTATCTGGCTAATGCTTCTACAAACCCCATAGAGGTTTGCTGTTGTATGCTTGACCATTCTTTGGCTTAACCAGAGGCTGTATCTTTACCCTTAGACCTCTTGGGGATATGCCCATGGCCATATAAGCTTTAAAAAGTTTGCAATGCCAGACATTAGATCTTAAAGATCTCATGTTCTTATTCAGTTGCTGGAAAAGGGCTTCACAATTGTTCTCTGGGCTGAAAGTCATGGTATTATTCTCGACATTATTATCATTTCACAGTCCAAATATACCCAAATCCTCCCTATCAGAGGATAATCCTGCTGGAATCATAGTTAAATCCATATTCATATGGCACGCTATTAGTGATAGGAATAGCTAGTAATAAAGGGTTTAGCCTGTTGTCAGAAAATAATTTTTTGATCAAACCAACAACCACAATACAGATGACAATTTTACAAAAAAACAAAAATATCAATAGTAAAATGTACTTCGTATTAATTGTGGACCATGATAGCCCTTATCAAAATACACATATATATCTCAACCCGGTGGTTTTCCAACAAAAATTGACAGTGCTTTGTCCACAGGGTTAATAATTGTACAAACATTATGGTGAATATCAATGGTCCTTGCCCTTGTATAAGTAGTAATAAGCTGTTGCTGTTAACTGCCCAAAATATGCTCCAACAAAACAGTAAAAATGCTGTTACTCACAAAGGCATCTATTATCAATGCAATGCCACGTCCACACAAACATCAAAATGATGTATACAATTATAGCCAATTCTGGCCATTAAGTAAAATGTATAATTAGCTTGGAAAGTAATGGCCCTTGCATTTGTTCATTATCCAGCGTCAGCTGCAAAAAGCATCAAAAAATAACCTGGAACTACCGGTAGGAGCAGTTAATCCTGACCAAATATATTGATCTTTAATCGGGCAGTACCACATCCACCAGACCCAATTGATATAAAATCTTATTTGTAAATCTGGTTGGTGTTAGAGCAATAGGTAGTAACTCAACAACCACAACAAAGCACCCTTAATGAAAACCATATAGTAGAACCAGTCCTAGTCTACCTAATAGTGTGCCAAGAGAATAGGATAGTAGTCACTAATACAGTAGACCAATCACAAAACCCCATAAGAAGCGAAGCATCCACTGATAGCAGGAAGCGGGTATTATATTAGTATTAATCCTGGTTAATAAGAATAGTCCCAATATATCTCATATTATCAGTTCGTAGCATAGGGTGGCTTTTAAATGTACAGTGGTACTCTGAAAGCGAGATTCTAACTAAATGAACAAAAACAGATAGCTTCCATAGAATTATAACTGAAAATAAGAACAGTTGACTGTCCTAAAAAGTATATATTACAAGCATACAATATACTAATAACAATTATAGTTAGTTTGTAGAATCTCAATTGAAAGCACTCACAATCAAAACAAATGATGGCTTTATCATAAAATTATAAAATAAAAAATGACAAACGCCAGTCCATAGCCACTACTGTTGTCCACTCCTTCACAAAAATTAATCAATTCGGAGACCTAAATATCCAAAACTGTAGCTGGAATCATAAGCCACAAACAATGTTGTGAATGATAAAATAAATTAAAGTTGGTCCAAAATGACGATAAATCACAGTCGTGTACCTTTGTTGAGCGTATCCTGTAAGCAACGTTATCGCCTTGAAGAGTGTAAACCCCTTTCCAAGCAATGTTTCCAACTCGAACAGTCAGATATACAGGATAGTACATACACAGACCCGATGATTAGAAATTAACAGTTCCTAATATCCAATGAATTCCTCGATAAACACCAAAGATGATTAATTGACTGGTACACCCAAAGAAGATGTATGTTTGTAAGAGGCAAATCCGTGCTGGTTCAGGCCCCCAGCCGTATAACAGTTTAATCAAACCCACAACGGCTGCAACATGTATCTGAAGTAAATCTCCTGCTATTTGTATCAGTGTCGCAAGATAAAGGCAACACTATACCTAAGCAAAACAAAAACACATCACAAATGATGGGTAACCACCTATAATATTGATTTAATAAGTCCAATCACCGAAAATAATCCACTTCCAAGTAATGCTACCACCATGAGAATTCAAATGTTTGAATGCCCATGACTTAGTTTTTACTTATTCGTTTATCTGTATGACCTTCTCACTCTTTGTTTTAGTTTGTTATTTTGGATATTTTGCTGTCACCCTGATGATAATGGACATCAGTTGGGTATAACAGCCCTGTGTTTCTTATGCTAAGTCAAAAGCTCTGCTTGTGCTGTGCTGATGACATCATAACAAGGCCGAAATATGCATATCCACAGCTAGTGGTGTTTGACTTTATTGGCCTGAAATTGTCCATTAAAATGACTTAAAAAGAAAAAAGGCATGGGCATTCAGAACGGCCATATAGCTGAAACACCTGATGTTCATAAGGGTCATTTGCATATATCCCATGTGCCTCTGATACAAGAGGTTTGAGAGGTCACTCAGCGGAAGTTCTAGTTTGGCTGGAATAATAAATTGTTCTGAGATATTGAGTTTTGTTATCATTAAAAAGAGACAATAACAGAGAAACACAATCCTAAATTTTTTTATCAGAAGTGTCTTTGTATAGGCTACTATATAAACTATCCTTTTGGTATACTGCAAGTATTCAGAACTGTTTAATAACTGGCAGCGGTTTAGAATGCAATTCACTGTCTTTTGCTTATTATCTAATATGCATTATACAACGACGGTCCATTAACATTCAAAAATGTGCATGCTGATTGGTCAGCCCAACCAGCATGCCCGATGTAAAATCCAGCACATGCCAACAGAAAAAAGTCCAGTCTCCTGGACTGTCTTCTTTTAAGATATGCTAGGGAGATTTCAGTTTCTTCTCTTTAAAAATAAATAAATAAACATACATATCTGGAAACTTCAGAAGTACGAGAGAGAGAAGGAACAAAGAAAATACAAGGATAATCAGGTACGTTATGCAAAAGTAGAGAAACGTACTTGATTATCCTTGTATTTTCTATACCCTGTTTCTCTCGTAAGTCTGAACGGTTCCAGTTTTCAATTTTATTTTTTAAAAAAGAAAAAAAAGCAATAGAGATCTTCCTTTCTGCGTTGCTTCCTTTCCACAGTACTGAGGTAGTAAGTAAATGTGGGAACACAAGTCCCATCCGCATACACAGTATATCAAGGAAACCCCATGATACCAGGGAAAAATGTGGAAGAGCACTACAACGCCATTATACAAGGACAGAAAAGTAAATAATTTTTTTCTTGAATAATGTCATTGTATAATAGCAAAAACCCATAGCTGGGTGTGTGTAATGCTGTATTTACAAGCAGATTACACACAAATAAAACAACAACATTCATGTGTAACCTGCTTGTTGTGCAACCATTTTATCCTAAGGGCTTTGGTGTATTTAATGCTGTATTTACCCACAGTTGGCTTTATTTGATCACTTGGGCTTTGCCTTGATGACCAAACCACATCAACCATGGGTATATCCAGTGTTACCCACTCTCAGCCATGGGTTATTGCTACATTCATTGCCATCTTAGCATATGATTCAAAATATCATGATTATTTACTTTTAGACAGGAAGAAGTAACCTGGACATTTGTTAGAGTTTTCAGAACTCCCACAGCATCACAAAAGTGCTCATGACTCTTAAGTTGTTTCATGCTGGCTTTCATGAAAAGGGGCTGAAAATGAACAGTCCGCCAGTTACAGTTCTCATAAAATGCTCGCAAGTGAATCCAAACCACCTCTACATTTCACATGAATCCCTCAAACCCTTCCAAACCACTAAAAAAGAAACAACAAAAAACACTTCAAAGTATTTTAACCACTAAAAAGCTATTGTATTTAACGAAATAACATTATACTTTGTTTATAATATATCATGTCTTTCCGGTTGCTTTTGCTGGTCAAGTATACTGTCAGCAGCACATTACCTGACCATTTTAAGAACCCAGAATGCAACTTAGCATGCGTCTTTAGTGTAATTTGTTGTATTTTGTATTATATTTAATAATAAATTAGTCAACTGTGCCAAGATATCAGAAGGTGTGCCAACTACCATAAGTTTCATCTTAATAATAAACTTTTAATAAAATGAATAGTTTAACCTTTTAAACTTTAAATGAAAATAAGTGACTTTAATTTCATGTATAGCTAAAAGAATCAACATTAACATTTTAAAAAGGGATCCAACAAAATGAACGACAAGCAAAAAAGGCAGCAGAAAATCCAGCACAGATAACATTTCCTTTAAAAGGGTTTATTAACAAACTCGCACTTAAAAACAATAAAAAAGTGTCATTAGAGTGAGATATTAATGCTTTGGTCCTGGCACCTTCCAGAACTTCCACAGATAAATCTAAACAGACTACACCCAACGTAGCCCTTAAATAACCTCTGTTGAAGCCACAATGTTTCTTCTTCTCCAGATTTTTAGAGACAGTGTTCAAAAACATTACATATTATAACTTTAGCTCCTAAAATCTAACAAACATAAAATAAACTTTTAATTACTTAAAAAAATTATTTATGCAACAATAAGTTATCTATAAATAAAATATTTAAACAGCCACCTATATAAAGTATGTTACTACTAATAAGTCATAGATGAAAATTAGAAACAAGCATATTTATAAATTCATTAATTTCCTACCCCATCAAAATATGTTAAATAAGGTGTTGCAAGTATTATACAAGGATGCACAATAAAACTTAAAAAACAAACACCAAAAACACAAAAAATCCGTATCACCGCCACTGGGAACTGAAAACAGACCCTTCTGCATATAATACAGATGTAATAACCACTACACTACAGTCATCTTTCAAGGGCTTTCATTCTCAACAAACAAGCTATATTACAATTATCATTAAGTCGTGGGGGTTTAAAAGCAACAAAAAAGAGCTGCCAGTACAATTCCCTTATTTCTAACCATACTTGCCAAGCCCCCCCCCCCCCCCCATTTCCCAGCATCCACTTTTTCTAAAATGACAAATTTGAAGGAGTGTTCAGGATAAACTGAATTGTGCTTTGCCTGGGCACTTGTATTTTTATGCTTTTTAATATCATATACATGTTCATATATTCGAGACCTCAAAGGCCGTTCAATTTTACCTATATAAAATGAGCTACACCCCTGACATAAAGCGCAATACACCACCCCAGTTCTTCTGCAGTCCAGTAAACACTGCTACATCCTTTTCTTTTCACTTCTACCCAAGAATTTTGATAGTTCCTTGAGAATTAAAAAAATAAGTGACTGTCGTAAGCTTTTTGTTTTATTACCATAGTTATTTTTAAGCAATCTGCAGATGACCTAGCAACAGTTTCAGTGGATCTTGTTGCAATTCTATTAACTTTTTTTCCTCAAAGAATATTATAATTATTCCAATGTGCTCATTATTCTCCCACTCAGAGCTGTGCTCATTTTCAAATTTTCATTTTGTTACTATCTGTAAGTCAGACACAGTGACCAATTTCGTTGTCAAGTTGTAACCACACACACACCTGTAGCAGTAAAAACACACTACTGACATAGCTGGCAAACACATAGGCATCAGGTAGGTGTCCCTGTGCCTGTGTTCTTGGCTTGGAGTGAATAGAAAAGGATGTGCAAGTAGCACTGTAGACTGGAATGTAGTACTGACATTAACGGGAACATAAGTGTGCATATTGCTAGGGGCAGTGATAGTATGTATTATATTGCACTTACAGAGAAAAATCCATTGAGTAACATCAGAAAATGTGCAATGGAAATTTCACTGACTATGCATACTAAAGCAATCGTAAGGAAAAGTAGAAGGTAACATCAGTGGCCTGTCTGAAAGGTAAAAGATTGACAACTGCATTATTATATAATGATCTGTCTGAAATAAGACTGCTACTTGGTTCATAGGTTGGTACTAGGCTATCGGCCCTAGGGCCTATACAAGCCTAGCCATAACAATTCCCTGGCTGTTTCTTCCCACACTATTTACTTCCCTGGACCCCTGTCTAGCAGGGTGGATGATAAGAGCATTTGCATGCAGACATATCAACAGCTGTGAGTAGCCAATATGAATTCTAATAAACAGAGCAGAGCACAATTTCTGGAATACTTAGACTCCTGCATGTTAAGGATTGATACAGGCATGTGGTGGTGCTGCGGTAGCATTGTCGCCTCACAGTACGATGCTGTCCAGTTCGATTCTCAGCTAGAGCGTCTTCTGCGTGGAGACATGCGTGAAAGGGCGTACCTTTGTTGAAGGTTGTGCGTCAGGGCTGGTAACTCGGCACGTAAAAATCAACTACCAATCATTAGCGGACCGGCGTTCCGCTGTGGCGACCCCTAACTGGGAAAAGCCAAAAGACACAACAACATTTACTGTGAAAGTGCTATTCAGGTGACATGAATAAGAAGAAAGATGTGGGAACACTTTTACTGGCACACCATGCAGACAGTTGTGTCTGATGTCTGTTGTAATGCATAGGTGATTAATTAAACGTTGCAGGGCAAGACGTGATGCTGTGGCTTACTGAGAGAGGGAAAATGGGATGAATAACTTGAGAAAGAAATGAAACACACGAGCAGTATCTCCTAAAAAGTCTGTTGTATCAGTAATGAGTTGATATTTCTGGATGATTTTTTCATACAATGTGTAACACATAGTAGGAAAAAACATTTGTAAGAGGCACTGCAGAACAGTAAGTGATACTAGTACTGAGGCGCCTCAAAATTAGCAATGCTTCTCTGTTCTTCCATTCTGAGTGAATGGAACTGAGATTTAACAGTCCAGCCATGGGTGTTATAATCTCAACAACTGTGCCATCACAGTGCACTGTGGGGAAGATTTTCCTTTAGAAGAAAGCAAGCTCTGATCAGGATGTCTGTCCCCAGAAGGACACTGAGGGTTACAAACACAAGAAAATTAGTAGTGACTACTACTTTCTGACGAATACAAGTTAGCAATGTGTAGAAATTCAAGACAAGATATTAAAAAAACAAAAAACAAGTTTTTAATTTTTTTTTCCAGTAGTGGTCCTTTAAGGGTCTGTATGACTCTGGGTTTGTCCTACTCCCCTTTCCCTTAAAGACAGGTTTAATAAGTCCATGTCTCCAATCTTGAAGAATCCCCCCATATTTATGCATCGTAGTACATAACAGATGTAATGGTACTGTAAGTTCTTGCTGATGTGGTCTTAGGTCATTATCGGCAGTCAATCTTTGGTGAAAATAGATAACGTATTCTCCTTAGTGATGTCCCAAAGCTGTGCAAAGAGCAATATGGACATATTGCTTATGTGTTTGTATGTGTTTATGTGCGATTGTGTAAGTTTCTGTGTGCATACACCTTTTTGAACTGAATGCTAACATGGACATGGAGTTCTAACATTGAAAGAAGACGAGAGGAAAACACAGTGCCTTCTTTTTGCTGCATCAGTCAGGAAGCCTTTACGAGCCAAAAACAAATTTTTTTTTTTCTTGCCAGTCATCATCTCCATTTTTCTACCAGTCCTATTGTTTTTTCTCTTTTCATCTTGGCTGTTCCTAATAGCCCCAGCCTGCTAGGAAGAACATTTTCATCACTTTGATTAACAGAGTGTGGAAGATGTAAAGATTCGTGATGGTTATTGTTTACTTTATCCATCATGTTGTTGCTTTATCATTTTCAGAAAATGAAAATATTGGCTTGTTTCCTGAATCTTTAGGGTAAAGTAACCACCTTAGAAGTAGAAAGAAATTTGAAATTAATTTTATGTCCTACATGAATGTTAGTTAGAAGTGGCTGGCTTTGATGGTGAAATTAGGGTCTGTCACTCTCGTTATCTTTCTTAAATAAACAGTGGTCTTTCAGTTGTAAGTGCTGGTCACCCAGTTAAGAGACTAACTGCATAGTTAATAGAGTGATGGACTTGTCTGATAGTTGATATGTAACCTTTTGTGTCAGCCTGTATTTTGACTTCAGCAAACTAAGCTACAGAGAGAAGAGGTCCCACTTATACTGATGTCTGTATTTGATGTGATATGAATAACTGTCATAACTTTATATTATTTCAAACTGCAGGGTGACTCAACAGTAGTTGGAACAAGCAAACTTCGAGATCTGCATGAGAAGTTTGAAGAAGATTTGGGAAGGAGACAAGGTAGAGCTAAAGCAGCCAGACCTCCGTGGGAGCCTCCAAAAACCAAATTAGATGAGGATATAGGTATTTTAAAATTGTTTTATTGATTTAAGCTAAGTCACCTCATATTGCTTTGAATTTTTGCCTTCCAACCATCTAGCTTCTCTAGTAGGACTCGTGCTCATCTTTTAGAGTCATTCGCGGACCCATCATTCAGGCAACCATGCGGTTTGCTAATTTTCTTGTGGGCATTCCATCAGTGTAGTCATTATTTTTTAATGGTCTAATCCCTCCTCCTCTTCACAGGAGGATGTACACCCTACATAACTGCAGTAGTCACCATGCCTTTCTTTTGCTGGTGCTTGCTGTCTTGCTGATGAATTGTGCAGACAACTGGTAACTGGGTGAGCTGCACGTACAAACATCACCAGGTCATAGGCATACCTCCTTCCTCTGTGAAGATGTACTTCAGCCTGTAACCAGTCCTGTCTCCTCCTTCCTAGGAAAGGCAAGCCCTCATCCCTGCTAGCTCCGTCTAGCTCCCACACTGCTGATCAAACTCATGTCACCTGGCTCCCACCATCCTACATGATTCTGTAGCATTATCATCCCCTTCCTGCCCCTGCTTTGAGCATGTCATAACTTCACAAATACCTTTGCTTGAATGATCCTTGTTTATCAATACACATTTGATGATTTTTTTTACAGAGTTAGTGTTTCATTGCATTACTGTTATGATGCTACTTTTTCCCCTTCATCTTCTAATAGAGTGATTTTAGTCTGTCTATTGCATTTACCTTTTAAAAAACGAGTCTTTGTGGAATGTAACTTTATCTTAGTCTTTCATGGCAGCACTGCGTTTTGTTCAGTCAGCCAGCACTTCATTCTCACTGTACAGAAAACCATAGGCCATGTCTTAAGTTTGAAGTCAGTAAAGTGGAAAGCATGTGCATTTAGTATTTGTTCTAGTTATAACCTTGAGGTTGTTGTCTTATATGATATCACTTTCTCAGGAGTCATTTTTTTGTTTTGAATTACTAACACTAATGGAATGAGAAGAATGACTTGTCACCTTTCTGCATTGGTTCATTAGTCCCCTAGTCAGTTGTTTCTTCTTTGTAGAGGTGTTCTTAGCTGTGATTCACAAGTGTGAGGAACCTAAGCACTGGTCACACTTCATGTGCTTATAACATTGAATAACATCTTAAAGGCTTTCACAGTAAGTTCTCTGCAGGAGATGTATGTATTGTCATCTGTCCGTCTTTGACCAGCTTTGCAGAGGACCTAAGGAAAAAAGCTAATAGATGGTGGTCTTACATATTTTAATGAAACTGCAGGAAAAATGATGAGGGAAATGAAACATGGGTATCCATTGTGTACCATTAGCTCAAACGGGCATGCATTCAGCACTTAAAGGGTACCTTGTTTTCTAAGCACACCATAGGAGGGTGCAGTGACAGTTAAAGCAGTAATATTGTACCTTACAGATTCTTTTAATGGAGAGAGGTTCTTCTTTCTACCGACCTCTCCGAAAGTCGTTCCTGATTGGGAAAGTTAACAAGATTATGAACTACACTCTTCTTCTCTGTCAGCATAGTCCTGTACAGTGGAAATGGGAGGTTATTACTGCACATGTCACTGCAGTAGAACATCATAGCAGATATGTGCATACTAGGTATCTTTGAGGATGGGCACATTTTGAGAATGCCACAATGCAAACAAAAGATGACTGACTTTAATAATTGGTTTAGTTTCTGATGTCATTCTAAGGGGGTCCAGCATTTGTCAGCATGGAAGGAGCTGGTCAACAGACCATGCTCCTTTGCCAAGGATTTTCTTCACCTGTCCCCACTAGGCTTTTGAATATTAGTTAAAACATTTTCCTCCCCCATAGTGCTTTTTTTTAGGCAGTGCCAAACTTAAAGTACTTCCGGCATAGTCCCCCCTGTATGACCCAGGAAGCCCATACCATGTATTTAAACCTAATGGAAACACTCGCCATCCAACCCAATACCATACTCATGGGGGACTTTATTTATGCCACTATGAACTGGGAATCCTAGACGACGCTGAACATACAGCTACAGAGATTCTTGGATTTTGTAAACACATCTCTGGACCAGATTGTCAGTACACCGGTCAGTTGTGCAACCATACTGGATCTGGTCCTCACTAATACAGGAGAGTGCTGCGGACCTCCTAGTGTAACATCTTCTCTGATAAGGTCAGACCACAAAATAGTCTCCTTTGAAGTAAAAATAAAACTTGGAACCCCAGCTAACCGTAGAATATTTAGGAACTACTCTAAGGCTAACTTACTACTTTTAAGTGATAACTGGGCAAAATTTCAAGACCCCGTAAACCTTGAGAGCACTACTGCCTGTGCAGAACCGTTGACAAAAACCCTATACAAGCATGTTAGTAGCTGCATATACCCACCAGGAAGACGCACAGCTAATTAAGAAAACATGCTACCCTGGCTGAATTACAACATCAGTAGGCTGTATAACAGAAGGAAAAAAAATCACGGCAAAAATTAGGAGGTGCAGCACCCAGCAGGATAAAATAATTCTCATCAAACTAAACAAACTACTCAGAGGACAAATAGCCTATGAAAACCAAATTTGAGGTAAATTTGGCCTCCAAAGCCAAGGACAACCACAAGACATTCTTTAACATGTCTACAATGTCAAAGGCAGTGCACAGTTGTGTGCAGAGCTCGTTATTAATGGAGTTACCTATACTGAGCCGGAAGATTTAGCAAACGTACTGGCTGACAAATTCAGCTCCAACTTTCCCCCTCTTCCCCCTTCAGCCTTCCCTGAGGAAATATCACCAAATATAACTCCACTTGATATCACTAAGGAACATGTCCTTAATGCATCAGTGGGCCCCAACAGTATCTCAGGATGCCTTCTAAATAGCATTGAAGCATGACATATCAGGCCGTCTGGAATTGCTGTTTTAACTGTAACTTCCAAACTGGATGCATCCCTCATGAATGGAGAAAAGCAACAGTTATTACTCTGCACAAAGTTGTGCCATCTACAGACCATGGAAACTACAGACCCATAAGTCTCACCAGTCTCATATGCAAAGCCGTGGAAAGAATTAACATGGAATTGATCAGTAATGACGCAGGAAATCTGCAGACACTGGACCCAACCCAATATGGTTTCATCAAGGGCAGGTCATACCTACTCAACCTGGTGGACTTTTTTGAGAAGGTCGTCAAAGCAATGGATGAGGACAGAATGGTTTGTACTGCCTACCTTGACCTGGCTAAGACATTTAACACAATACCTCACTCTAGCATTAACAAACTCAATTGGTTAGGTACATACCCCTGTGTCACCCAAAGGATAGCCAGCTGGCTCACAGACAGGACCCAGGAAGTTAGAATTGGGGAGTCCACCTGTACAGAGAGACCAGTCACAATCAGAGTCCCTCAGGGATTGGTCCTGGCACTGCTGCTTTTTTGCATTTAATTCTCTGACGTCAAAGCCAATGTCACTGGCCTCTGGCTGACTATATTTGCAGATGATTGCAAGTTTGGAGCTGTCATTGACCCCCCCCCCCACCACCACCACCACCACTGACACAAATGTTGTCTAGGAAGGGCTGACACAGACAAGTACTGGTGTCAGAGCCATGGACTTAAACTCAGCTATCATATTGACAACACCCCTAATAGTTGACCCAGTAGTCAGGGACTTGGGGACACACACAGACAGTAATCTAGCATTTGACCATCACGTGTCTACAGTAGTAAGGAAATCATTCTGTGTTGTTCAGCTAATAAAGGTATGGCATCTAGGTCCAAGGAAGTAATTGTTTCACTGTGTTCGGCATTCATCAGAACTATCATTGAGTACAGTGCCCAGGCATATCCAAGAATTGGAACATCCACAGAGGTTCCTCACTAAAAGAATACAGGGTGTAAGCAACATTTTCTATGCATACCACCTCAAGGCCTTATCCCTATATTCGGTCTCTTACAGTTTGTTGAGGGGAGATCAATGCCTAGCATACAAGGCATTGTCAGACCCCACTTTGATAGACCTTCTGCATATCTGCAAAACAAACAGCACCAGAATTACTCATTCTAAAGACTTAAACCTTGCCTGTGATATAAATAGGACATGCTGCAGAGACAGGTATGTATCCCAGATACTACCCCTTCTGTGGAACAGGCTTCCCATCCATGTGAAGTAGAGTTTCTCCCTAACCCATTTCAAGTGTAATTTGGACAGTTTAATAGGGAACAGGAAATTCATCCCTGGTTTGGCAACTGTCTGTCTGATGGACACAGGCAGCCTGTAAATGATTTATCTCCCAAGCCCCTGCTTACACTTATGAAGGGTACTAGAACTGGTCAGAGAATAGGGATGCAAGTCTAGACTTAAAAAGCCCCCTTGTGGTTGTTAGCCTAGTAAACACACATGAAACCTATGAATGAGTCAGTCAGTGCCATTCATTCTCATCCCTGCATCACCTGTGTCACATTTAACTGGGTTATTGGACAAGGGCAAAGACCTCTTTTGAAAGAGAGCAGTCCTGAAAGTTCTACACAAGCAGTGTCTGCAGGGATTTTTATTTCCATTTCTTCTCAGTTCCCAAGAAGTCCAGGAACTTGAGGCCCATTTTGGACCTTAATGGTATCACCCAGTTCAGTGTATTACAGAGAGTGCTGTATATTGGTATTAGAGTCTTTCTGCCTCTGTATCAAAAAAGTAATTTCCACTGCAAATTTCCCATGATTCACTAAAAGAAAATGGCATTTTGAATTCTGCACTTTGCCTTTTGACCTGTTTATCTATCTGTAGTCTTTACAAAGCACTTGTAGTAGAGGCAGCTTTTCTGTTCATGAAACACATCCAACTGGATTCCTGCCTTTACAACTAGTGGTTAGTAGTTGTGCCAAAAAAGTCTTCAGACCGTGTCAGTGGCAACTGACACTAATTTACCCACCATTCAATATCTAAATATCAACTGAGTAAGTAATACTTCTCTCCCACAACCAAGCAACTGATATAGGTGCTAAGATGCTCATCAGCCTTGAGATCGGCTACCACCTTTGAATGACTGCACACCTGCTGAATTCAATGGTGCTTAAAATCCATGCTGTCGCTACAGTTAGAGGAACCTTTAGAATCACTGAACCTTGACTATGCATGCTTTTGTTGTGGATTGACCTCAGAAACCAACAAGGGGAATCTTCTTCAAACCCTGGGAGCTGGAATGTATCTACACAGCAGATTCTATTGCTGAGTCCAAGGAAATGATGTCTGTTAGACCAGACTCACTGCATCAACATTTGTGAACTTTGAGCCATCTGTTGGTTCTGATCCACTTCAAAAGACCATGCTTTAACGCAGAGGTATCTTAAAATCTTTTAAGATAATATGATAACTTTGTAGTACACAAGTAAGCTGAGGCCACATCCTCCCTGTTTTAACCTAGAAGCATTTTTGGACGCAGTATAGTTTAATTTGGTAATTCCAGCTTCACAACTGTTTGCTATAGAGATTCAATTCTACGTAGGTTTAATACAGTCATCAATGCCATGGGTATGTATGTTGATAAACAGGGCTGTCCTTTGACCTGCACATTTGTGTATTGGTCATTCTGCTTTGGAATTCCAAGATGGCTGTACACTGATCAACAAGTTTATTAGAGTTCTTCCACTGTGAAAGCTGCAATTATGAGAAAAAAACACTAACACTATCATATTGGATAAAATGTAGCTCCTGGCTTTTAATTACAGTGCCTAGATGCCAGCTTAAAAAAATTAGAGAATGTAACAGAAAATCATCCAGAAAAGGAGAAGAAAAAAATCTAGTTGGGAGTAATCATAAAGATGTTCAGCCCAAAGCAGTTTGTTTCAGCTCTTGTACAGGAGGTGGCCTCCATTTATTTATAGGAAAAATAAATCAGATATACTCTGAGGTGTCTAAAATAAGTGAAACACTGAGGAAATATATGCAGTCAAATAAAAAAGTCTGAAGAATTAAGTGAGCTGATAAAACTACAAAACTTAGTGGCTGAAATGAAGAAAAAGCTGGCTGAGCATGAGGCTTCTCAAAAAGAACAGAGCATGCAGAGAAAACCTGAGATTTTCTACTATACCAGCAAAACTGGAAGGAACCGACTGTGTTCATTTTTTTGACTGTACAAGTAAACAACTTGACCGGTGCTCCACAGCAAGGTTTACTTATTGAAAGGGCACATAATTTGTATGCTTCAAACCTGGCTATGACCTATATATTAGTAAAGTAGCAATTAATCATACCAGCAGAAGAAAGAGCTGTTCCTGACAAAATTATGGCAGAAAGGAAGTGATAAAAACTGGGACAGCAGAGTGTTTGTCGAAAATGATTATTCTCTGTATACCAAGCAGATGAGAAGCAGGTTTACTGTAACAGTCAAGGAATATTGAGAGAGAGAGGTGAGACTTTCAGTCAGTTATATCCAGCTGTCTTCAGAATATTTTTCCTGTGGGATCAGCAAATTTTTAGATTCCAAATAGGCTGAGGAAGAAATAAAAAAGTTTAGGCAACAAAGAGAAAGACAGCAAGCAAAAGGGGACTGTTCTGCTCATTCTTCTGAAGATAACAAAGCCTATAGAGAGACACTGCCAGTGAAACCTTTTCCATTGTTTTAAAATGAAAATGCTTCAGCAACAAAGAAAAAAAAATTTAAATGTAAGATCAGGGGAGTCTTTTCAGTGATTGCTGTATTTGCATAAGATACGCCTCACAGCAAGAGGTTGTCCTGTTCGATTATCGGCTGGAGCGCCTTCTGTGTGGAGTCTGCATGTCCTCCCTGCGGTCGAGTTGCGTTCGAAAGACATGCGTAAAATGGGCTTGCCTTCGTTGAAGGTTGGGTGTCGGGCTGGCACCTCGGCACCATAAAAATCGACTGCCAATCACTAGCGGACAGGATTTCCGCTGTAGCGACCCTTAACCGGGAAAAGCCGCAAGAAAAGCAACAATATTAAAAGAAAAAAAGTACTTTTCTTAGTTGCAAGGTTTCCAGTCTTTGCACTGTAATAAGGTAAGAAAGGCTTGAAATAAACAAGTTAAAGTTAATATAATGTTGTGATCTTGGCTTGCTGGGGTGAGGAATATAAAAGTGTAGTGGTATATAGAATTCAGATTAACAATATCTTCTGTTTTACACTGGTATATATCTAGATTATTTTATTTAAGATTGCAGGCAAGGGTTCTTTTCAGCAAAAAATGTTTGTAAAATGAGACAAAATTTTGAAAGAGATGGAAAATGGTGGTTTTCTTGTATTTGCAAAGTCATTAACTATTTCTCTCCATCAGCAAATTTTCTCGGTGGGAGAGGAGAAGTCAACAGATACAAGCAGTTAAACATGAGAAGTCTTAACGTTTACAGAAATTCTTTCATACATCTTCAGCATTACTAGTTGATTGTTTTCCTCATTATGAAATGATTTTACTTGGAAGCGAGCAGTCTGCAGGTGCGGGCAGTTAATCATGAGACCTCTGAACACTGTACTGAGAGAAATGTATGAAGTACAGTATAATTAACATTTGAAGGAAAATTGACAAGCAGTTGAGTGAAAGATAATTAAAGTTTGAAACTGAGGGAAGTGAGTAAGATACAGAAGTAGTTGCCTTCCCATTAAAGGTAGCCAGTGCACTTAGAGCTAAAAGGTCATGTTTACGGAAAACATGTAGGAAAGGAGACAAAAGTAAGAAAAGCTCAGATGACAGTCAGTGTAAGTGGTAAAACAGACTGTAGCATGTATTTTAGCATAGGTAACCTTAAATCTGATATTGTCCATTTTCATTAATTCCTCAACAGTTTGGTTCACATCTGATCCTCAAATCTGAATCACCTGTTATTTTCAGCTCTTGGCCACTGGAAACTGTCGAGCTCCTCTTTTACCTACAGTGCTCTATTCCTAACATCCTCAGGTCTCGTTTGCCACTTTTGCAAAAGGATATAGTCGCTGTGAGCTCTTCAGCATATTTTTTGGCTTTTTCAGATAAGTCTGTTTTTTGGATCTGATATAACTTCTTTTCTTCCTAAAACTATATTTTTGGGTACCTCTCTACCTACATCCACGTAATTCTTAATTACCAAAGTTGGCATTCTTTCTTCATTCCCTTTCTACATTTTATAGTGCATCTCCAATTACCATTGTTGACATTTCCTACCCTTTTTTTCTGGCTGTTAATTAAAATAATAGTTTATCTTTTCTTTATTCTGGTAGATAGCAAACATGCAAAAAAAAACTTTGAGATTTAAAAAATGTGGAAAATCTGGTCACAAAATTCCTCTATCAGCTGTTAATGTGTTTATTGTTTGGTCCCTGACCAACTCAAAGTGGATTGCTCTGTATGCAAGTTGTTTAACCCAAAGGGAGTTGTAGACTGCAAAAGCAAATTAATTTTGAAAAGTCTGCTTCCCTTCACCTTTTTGGTGGCTTTATCTGGGGTTTATCCCCCCTGTATCCAACACCAAGGAGCTAAGAAAGAGGCCTTCAGATCTATGTAGTTCTTCATCTCCTTCCTCAGATCCAGCCTGTAAGAAGCCCAAGAAGTCTGATCTGAAGCATTCAGATTCTGACAAGCCGGTGTCGGATAGTAGATCTGCTTCCTCGTATTAAGTGGCCTCTCCTCCAAAGCCCCTACCCCTGTACAAGATATGCATCTTCCTTGGATCTGGTGCCTTCTAGAGTCCCTTCACCTCATCCTCTCGTTCTTCCAGGAGCCTGACAGAAGCTGATTTGGATAGAATGATGAGGAAGGTTCTCACAGTAAAGATAGAGATGGGAGTTCTTCTAGCTCATACCTCTGTGGGTCAGGAGGCTGTTACCAGCACTACACCCCCTATCTCGACTCCTTCTCTGATCTGACTTGTGGCTTTGGATTCCTTGGATCTGAGTTTACCGTGACTGTCCTTGGATCCGAAGATCATTGTATCTTTGGCTGTGATATATTCTTTGAGTACACTGGCTCTGAACCTGTCAGAGCCATACGAGACTCAAAGCTGATATACCCCTGTTGGATCCAAGGCATTAGAGCAGACTCTAAAGTTGTCGGAGCTGTCTCTGTCCCTTGGAGCTTTGGGATTGACAGCTCTGCTTTGATCTCTGCCTCAGGTGCACTGCCTTCCAGTCAGAGGGAGCTGACGGTTCGGAAGCGTGGCTTCTCTCCTCCATTATCCTCCTCCACCCCTGAGAGCTCTGCCTTGGGGGGTAGTGGAGAGAGTTCTTTCTGGTTTTGCAGAGTGGATAGTCGTACCCCCTCAGATCTTCCCTCTGCATCCTGTGTGTCTCTATGCATTGAGCCTCATCACTCTACTCCACATGGACACCCAACCCAAAGTCTCCAGGCTACCCAACAGGGTATTTCCATTTCTTCCAATACTTGTTAGCAATGTATTTTTGTTTCAAGAACAGTTATGTAGACAAGAAAGTGTGTAGCAATGGTGACACCCTTCGCAAACAGTTGTGCAAATAAAGTCATGTACATCTGGGAGTGGGAATTTATTTTATCTACAAAAAATCTTTTTTTAAGAATCAAGTAGTATTTTGTTGACGATTTATTTTTTAGATGGTGAGGTGATGAGAGGAGCTTTAATGACTTGTATGAATTTCTGTCAGATACAAGCTCCTTTTTAAAGATTAACAAGACTGTTTCTGATTTTAGTATTGAGTTTTTTTTTTTAGAAATTACTATTTTTAAAAGTAGACAAAATAAACTTGAAACTAAGTTATATAAGAAATAAACAAAATAAATGCCTATTTACCCTGTGCACCCCCAATTTATGTTTAATAACATTGTAAGGAATCAACTCCTTTGAGTAGCAAAATTAAATACAAATGACTGATTAGCAGTCAATTAGAGAACGTAGTATCAGATTTTATTAACAGAGGATATAATCACAGGATTTTAAAAAATAATTGTGAAGAAGTTAAGCAACAAAGAAGCACATTAACAAAACCTGCGTTTTCAGAGAAATATGATAGGAAGATGTTTAAACCAGCACAGAATATGCCAAGATGCATGTTAATGTATAATAATACATACATACAAAGTTAAATAATAAATAAATATTGGCACATGTTACACGGTATTCCAGAACTGAGTTCAGATTTACCTGAAAGACCATTGTTCGGATATAAAAGAGGTCAGAATAAAAATGTACTCTGCTACAAAGGAGCAAGCTCATTATAAAGTTATAAAGAAATAGTAATAAGAGAAAAGGAACAGTTAAATTTGGAATATGTACCTTTTGCAAATTTATTTGTGAAGGTACACCTTTTGTACATCCTATTACAGGTAAATAATATATAACAAATGCGTATGGCATCTGTAATACAATAAATACAGTTTATTTAGCTAAGTGTGAGTTATGTCCAGCATATTATGTGGGGAAAAAACAACCAAAAAATTAGATAGAGGATCAGTAACCATATCTGTGACATAAAAAGAGAAAATATTAATAATGCATTATTTAGACATAAGAAGGAGAAGGGTGATAACCATATATTTAAATTTTTCATAATGCATTATTTAAACAGAAGGAGAAGGGTGATAGCCATATATTTAAATTTGTCTTACTAAAAGTTATAGCAGAATGAGTATGTGGCAGTGATGTTAAACATCGCATAGAAGTAGAGGAATACTATTGGATACTATATCTAGGGGCACATAACTTTCCAGGAGGGAACATATCTTTAAAACCTTTATTGAAGAGTTGCAAAAATGGGTGTGACTAATTTAATTGATCGTGTGATTGACTTTGCTTCTTAAATACATGCAGTTGAATGAATGTTTTTAGCCTGAAGAAGCCTGTTTAGAGGCAAAAGTTTTTAAACTTGTGTTTTTATCTTCTGTTTTCAAATAAATACACGTTTTTCAGTGGTTCATGGTTCCACTGATTCTTTGCTGTGTGGTGTTGCCATTTCTTCCAATACTACTTTGGAACACCCCACAGAGGAAGTCCTAGGAAGAGAAAGTGCCAGAGGGAAGGCACTTGGACTCTCCTTAGGAGTCTGTCACTGAAGATACTAATTTTGATGAGGCAGAAGAGTCCCCAAGATCACCATCCAATGACGTCTTATTTGGAGAAATCCTAGAGATCTTTATGGAGAGGGTTGGTTGGTCTACCAATAATCTTTCTCAAGAGGAATCCATATTCCTGGAAGCCTTTGGGTCTGGTCCATTTACCTCTTGGGTGACTCTGCCCAGCGATGAGCTCATTGACTTGATCTGTAGGTGGGCA
The DNA here is from genome assembly GCF_019279795.1 of Protopterus annectens. Lineage (NCBI taxonomy): Eukaryota > Metazoa > Chordata > Ceratodontiformes > Protopteridae > Protopterus > Protopterus annectens. Next base: position 1,096,736,673 of record NC_056731.1, on the reverse strand, counting down.
TGGAAGAAACCAGACACAGTTGAGAACGATCCCCAAAAGACCAGACCAGATTTTGGCACTGCATAAAGGAAAGGAGTTTTGGAGCAAAGAAGTACTGTTGGATGCTATGGTCGTGGTGGCGGCTACCAAGAAGGAACCCGTGGAACAGAGTTTTTCTGTCCATGACCCTAACAGGGAGTCTAAAGGGTTGGACAGATTTGGAAGTGTGTTTATGCTTCAGTGACATTTGCTGTCAGATCGCTGAATTATTAGGCACACTTAACTAGATTGCAGAGGAATTTAATTAAGGTACTCTCCAAATCTCTGGCTGGGACCAGTACTATTGAGGCTGAGACTTCTGTGTCCTCACAGTTGGTTACCCTATAGTCTATTACAAATTTATCCATAACGGTCATTTCACATGCGTCTGAAGGTACTTCAGGGGTGGTGGATTCAAACCTTTCCATTAGGAAGCATGCCTGGAAGCGCTTGTGTGACTTTAGAGAGTCTTTTCAAATCCTCTTTTGGCAGTGCACCCTTTGACAGACGCTCTTTGTTTGGTCCTAAGATAAAGTATGCACTCTCCAGCTGAGAGCAAGATGGAAAGACCCTGTCTGCAGTAGGAGTAGATTTTTTGACTCCTCAAAGGACCTCTTCCAGGAATCAAAGAGGAGGTCGAAAAATGTAGTTCAAGAAGTACTAGGGTCCTTTCCAAGATCCCAGTGGAGATAGTTCCCCAGGGGCAGAAGGGGGAACTTAAATGGAAGACGCCACCCATGAGGCAGAGGAGGACTGCAGAACCAAAGGTCTAGAGATTCCTTCTCTGATGGGCCCTACCAGCACTCCTGAAAGGAGGCCCGATTGTCCACCTTTGAAGGCAGTTGGGGGTCGTTTGTTCCTGCACCAGAGAGCCTGGCTAGACCTTACAAAAGATATGTGGGTGCAGAGGATTATTTCCACAGGTTATATAATTCCCTATCTGATGTTGTTAATCATCTTCCCGTTCATCACTGATGGGTTCGGTTCCGAGCCCTCAGAACCGAGTCAGTCTAATACCAAGCTCGTGTACACCAAAAACCCTTGAGCTAAGCTGCTACCCACAATGCCCTTCTCCCAGTTACCTCCGATCTCGTTTGTCGCGCAGCCATATAGCAGCGTTTCACCGAGCTCTCCAGCTAAGTGTTATATTTTTACAAATTTTACTGTATTTTGAAACTTTTTCCTGTCTAACTCTTTTTCTCTACCCTATTTCTCTATCTAGCTCTACCCATCGGGTATTCTTTATACCATCGTTGGTAATGCCCTCTCCTACCCTTGTGGTATCGTTTGATACCATCGTTGGTATCTACCTTTTCTACTTCTTTTATTTAATTTCTAGCAGTAATTTGTTTGTTTTCCTTTTGTGTACTGGATATGTCTGGGATAAAAGGGACTTCGGGTTCAAACATTGCACTTCCTGCAATGGCAAACTCCCCAAAAGCGACTTACATGATGATTGTGTCTATTGTCTGGGAGTTTCCCACCTTTTTGTGAAACCTCCTTGTCAGATTTGTTTGAGTTTGTCAGTGGACGCTGAATGAGAGAAAAAAACAAACTTATCTTGAAAAGCCTGTTATTCTCACCTTTCTCAGAGGCCCTTTCTGTGTTAGAGGTCTCAGCCCCTCCAGTGAAGGACAAAAAACGTCCACATTTCGATCCCTCTTCACCGGCTGGTGATAAGTGCAAGTCCCACAAACACAAGGCCCACAAATCTTCTACTGAACACAAGATTGCTTCCTCGGCTCTGAATATTCATGTTGCTTCTGTTCCGAGCTCAGCTCCAGTTGCCTCTTTAGACTTGATAACTTCAACGTTGGCGCCACCTTCCGCACAGACATCTACGGCACCAGTCATAACTACTGTAACGACTACGGCTTCGACCTTATTGTCTTTGATAGTCTCGGCACCGACTTCACCTTTCACCGCACCGAAGACGGTTCCAACGATTCCCTTGGAGCCGATAATTACCTCAACTCCAACTGCCTCCTTGGCACAGAGTCCTTTCTTGACACCGTTAGTTCCTCTATTACCTGTTTCTAAGTTAGAGTCTTCGGTGCTGACAATTCAAACACCACAGACCCAGTACTCCCCCTCATTGGACCCGTTCTTAGGCCAGGCTTATAGCCCTTTTCTGGACCAGCCTGACTCCCCTTCGGGAGTATCTGTCAGGTCCACCAGGAGTCTAAATTCGATGTAGTGCGCCTGGTCAACCAGCTGTTGACAGCCAGGGGATAACAAACTCATCCCACTTCAGGGTTTGGGTCTTCTGCTTCCAGGACCCCACTTATACTTCTCCCTCGGATCCATCGGTTCCAAGGCCCATAGATCTGACGTCCTTGGTGGGAACCCTTTTTCTCGGTGCCGACAGTGACCCTCACTGAGGCTCCGAGGCCTCCCCTTTGGGTTTCGGTTACATCGGAACCGTCCCTTCCTCAGTCTCATGGTTGGGGGGGGTATAACCCTTGGTTTTGAGCACGGTTCCAAGTTTTTTAATCTGTTCCGTCCTCGGAACCGGGGGCAATGCCTGTCCCGATCTTGCTTGAGGCTCCATCCTTGGGAGCTGGTCTGGCGGAGCGGGGTTGTGACCCCAGTTCCGAGATTGTCTTACTCTGTTCCGGGCTCACATTCCTTTTCTGGCGAGCCTGCTTTCTGGGTGATGGAGAGGGTGCTTGCTTCTGGAAGCGCTTCTCCTACGTCGGATCTTCCCCCTGCTCCCTCTGAGCTACAGCTACCATGGGCCACCTCCCCAGGGCACAGAGAGCACAAGCCTCAGAAAAACCCAGTTCAGGGTAATTTTCCTTCAGAGTCTTCTTCAGACATTCCCACTGAAGAACCCCCTCGTGAAAAAAGCATGTAAGAGGAAACACCTTGACTCTCTGGAGGAGTCTCTCACAAAGGATACGGACTACGATGATGGGGAAGGGTCTCCATGGTCACCCCCTGACGATGTCTCCTTCAGAGACATGCTGGAAATATTGAAATATGGGGGTGGCTGGAAGCCCTCCAACCCTTCCATGGAGGAGTCTTGCTGCATGATTTCCACTCTTGACCTTCTACTTTTTGGGTGACCCCACCTGCCGGCGAGTTAGTCCAGCTCTCGTCATGCAGCGTGCACAGAAGAACCCTGATTCTGTTGAGGCTGTTCCCCGGAGGCCAGACAAGATTCTTTCCCCACCAGAAGAACATCCCCATTGGTCTAGAGGTTTGCCAGTAGATGCTATGGTGGTGGCAGCGGCCACTAAAAAGGACCCTGTGGAGGAAAGTCCTACTGTCCACCTACCCAACAGAAAGTCCCGGGCTGTGGACAGACTAGGGAAGCAAGTTTTTGCTTCAGTGACCTTTGCAGTTAGGTCTCTGAATTACTTGGCACATTTCACGAGGCTCCAAAGGGATCTGATCTCCAAACTTTCTGGAGCCCTCACGGGTCAAGTCTCTGACAGCGCACGGGACAAGGTTGGCTCTCAACTTGCCACCCTCGAGTCCATCTCCAACTTGTCCATGAGGTTGCTCTCCCACACAACCGAAGGGACAGCTAGAGCTGCGGGTGCAGGCGTAGTCATGAGACGTCATGCCTGGATGCGTATCTGTGACCTCACGGACTCCTTCAAGTCCTCCTATTTGAATGCCCCTATTGAACCATCGTCCTTGTTTGGTTCTAAAGTGAAGGACACACTGGCCAGGTACGAGCAGGATGGAAAGATCTTATCTGCTGTTGACCTACATTTTTTCAAGCCTCAGCGTTCTTTTCCCAGGAACCAGAGGAGTGGGAAAATATGGCACAAAGAATCTGAAGGTCCTTTCCGCAACGCACGTGGTGAGGATTCCTCCAGAGACAGAGGGGGGGGTTCCAGTGGTGGAAGATGCCCCTTTAGGGACAGAGGGTGGCCCTGAAATCATGACTCCAGGGATTCATTCTCCAGGCGGTCTTATCAACACTCCTGAAGCGTTGCCGATTGCTTTCCTCTGGAAGCAGTCGGGGCTCATTTTTCTCTGCACCAAACTGCCTGCCACTCTATTACAAATGATCAGTGAGTGCAGAGAATAATCTCCAGAGGCTATTACATCCCTCTAATGTCATGCCCAAAACCTACAAAGAACCTTCCCGATGTTCCACCCACTCAAAGGGAAGAAACGGCTTCAGAGATAAGAAAGCTGTCAAAAAAGTCATCCAACCAGTCTCCCCAGAACAGTGCGGATCCAGTTTTTACTCAAGATTCTTTTTGTTGCCAAAAAATACTGGGGACTGGAGACCCATTTAGGATCTCAGCCATCTAAACAAGTTAGAGGTTCAAACCAAATTCCGCATGGTCACTATACAATCCATTCTCCCTTTTTTTAGGGGAGGATGTTTGGATGTGTTCAATAGACCTCCGGAATGCTTATTATCACATCAAAATGGACAAACGCTCCAGGTGTCTCCTTCACTTCGGGCTAGGAGCCAATCATTACCAGTTCAGAGCCTCGTCATTTGGTCTCTCGACGGCCCCCAGAGTGTTCACGAAATGTCTAGCAGTGGTAACAGCTCATCTGAGACTTCAGGGATTCCAGGTGTTTCCATATTTAGACGATTGGCTCCTCTCTGCCTCCACCAAGCGTCTCCTGACCATAGCCCTCCGCTACACTCTCTCACTGGCGGAGTCTCTAGGCATCACAGTCCATTAGGAAAAATCCAGTCTACAACCTACCCAACAATTGGAATTTGTAGGGGCAGTTTTCAGTACTCGAACAAGCCTGGTATCTCTTCCAGCTCACAGGCTTCAGAGGTTAAGATTACAAGTACAAGTGATACTTCTGTCAAAAGAAGGTGTCAGCAAGAGAAGTTCTCCAGGCTCTGGGGTCTATGGCTGCAGCCATTCTGATTGTTCCTTTGTCAAGATTACATGAGACTGTTACAGTGGCTCCTTCTGTCCCAGTGGTTGGCAAATCTTCACCCCCCCCCCCAACACACAGATCCTCATCACCAATTCCTGCAAGCAAGATCTTCTTTGGTGGATGAGGCCAGACAAAAATCTTTGGTGTCGCCCCTTCCATATCCCTCAACCCAACACCATGGTGACTGCGGACGCTTCCTGATAAGGTGGGAGGGCCATTTTCAGGGAAAGACGGTCCAAGGCATGTGGTCCAGCTTAGAGACCAACTTGCATATCATTGTACTGGAGTATTGAGCGGTGCTGTTGGCGTTGCAGGCACTACATCTGCTCCTTCCATCGGGAACTATTGCAATTCAGTCAGGCAGTATGTCAGTAGTCTGGTACATAAACAGGGAGGGACCAAATCCTACCCCCTGTGTCAAGAGGCCATGAGAATTTGGCAGTGGGCGATAGCTTCCAACCGCTTTCTTATAGCAATGCATATCCCAGGGAGCTCCAGTGTGATTGCGGACAGGCTGAGCAGATGCATCCTTCTTCCACATGAGTGGTCTCTGAATCCGAATGTGATAGCAGAAATTTTCAACCGTTGGGGCCAGCTTTGCTGCGATCTCTTTGCTTCTCCTTCAAACAACAAATGCTGCTGCGTTGCCCTCTTTCCCCCAGAAGGGGAGTCACCGAGAGACACTTTGACTCACGATTGGCCCATGGGTCTCCTCTATTCTTATCCTCCAATTCCCTTAATATCCGTATTTTTAAAGAAAGCAATTTGGTTGAGATGCAAGGTGATCCTTATTGCTCCATTCTGGCCTCGACAACCTCCATGGACCCTGGAAGCTTGTCAGGACCTAATCTCTCACCCCCAAGGGTTGACTCCCCCAAATCTGTCCACTCTCTAGCTGACAGCTTTGTTTCACCATTTCCTTTTGTTGCCAGGCAGGAAATCCTCTTCTCACCTGTTCAGGATATTATTCTGGCCTCCCATAAGCCATCCACCAGAAAGCTCTACTGAGATAAGTGGAAAAGGTTCACTCTCTGGCCTAAACAACAGATGCTAGACCCCATCTCAGCTCCTGTATCTGTTATACTTCAATACGTTTCTGAGTTTTTTGAGAATGGAGCATCAGCTTCTACTATTCGAGTCCACTTGGCAGCTATCTCCAATTTTCATAACGGTCTAGAAGGCGTTCCACTTATCTCCACCCGCATTTGCAAGACCTTTCTCAAAGGAGTTTTCCATAGCAGACTTCCAGTCAGGTGGCCTGTAGAGACATGGAATCTCTGTCTGTTATTAGCCTTTCTTTACCCCCTTTTGAGCCTGCTGCAAATGTGACCTTAAATTTCCGTCATGGAAATCTCTATTTTTGGTGGCAGTCACATCAGCTAGACGGATATCGGAATTGCAAGCCTTATGCATCAAGAGTCCGTATTCTGTCTGTAATAGACAGAGTATCTCTTCGTACTAATCCATCTTTTCCCCCCAAAGTGATTTCTGATTTCTCTGTCAACCAGTCCATTGAGCTCCCAGTGTTTTTCCCAAATTATTCCAATAAAGGAGAATATTGTCTACACTCATTGGATGTACATAGACAGTTACGTTTTGGAATTGCAAGCCTTATGCATCAAGAGTCCGTATTCTGTCTGTAATAAAGACATAGTATCTCTTCGTACTAATCCATCTTTTCCCCCCAAAGTGATTTCTGATTTCTCTGTCAACCAGTCCATTGAGCTCCCAGTGTTTTTCCCAAATTATTCCAATAAAGGAGAATATTGTCTACACTCATTGGATGTACATAGACAGTTACGTTTTTACTTGGATAGGACTAAATCTTTCCGCAAGTTGGATCAACTTTTCATCTCGTTCTCTGGACCAAAAATAGGATGTACCGTATCAAAAGTCACTTTATCAAAATGGCTCAGAGATTGTATTACTTCTTCATACTCACAAGCAAATGAACCTAAACCTGTTAATATCAAAGCTCATTCAACAAGAGCCATAGCAACTTCATTTGCTTTTCACTCCAGAGCTTCAATGGACAACATTTGCACAGCAGCCATTTGGGCTAAACCCCATACTTTCGTCAGACATTACAAATTGGACATGGTCTCCAGGGGAAGAGCGACCTTTGGCTCAGTGGTTCTCAGGAATGTTCTTCCATAAGGGCCACCCAGGTTTTCAACTAGCTTGGGATTCTGTCCCATCAGTGATGAATGGGAAGAAGATTAACAACATCAGATAAAGAAGTTATGTCTTACCATACCATTCCATCTGTGTTGTTGATCTTATTCCATTCATCACATCCCACCCTCCATCCCCCACCAAAGGCTCCTGGTGGGTCTTATGGGTCCTTGTGGTGTTTTTAGGGTTTCTGCACAGAAATGGCCTCTGCTTTTACTTCTATATGTTGCATGCAAACTCGATCTGAGGTAACTGGGAGAAGGGCATTGTGGGTAGCAGCTTAGCTCGAGAGTTTTTGGTGTACGCAAGCTTGGTATTGGGCCGACTCAGTTCCAAGGGCTCAGAACCGAACCCATCTGTGATGAATGGAAGATCATCAACAACACAGATGAAATGTTATGGTAAGACATAACTTCTTTTTTCCTTACCACCTCCACCTGTATGCAAAACTACCGATGTTTCACCCAGTCAGAGGAAAGTAGCAGCAATAGAAGTAGAAAAGCTGCTAGAAAAAGTCATTCAAGAGATCCCACCAGGCCAGATGGAATCCGGAATTTACTCAAGATTCTTTTTAGTGTCAAAGAAAACAAGGAACTGGAGACCAATTTTGGATCTCAGCAGTCTGAACAGATCATTTCAGCACACCAAGTTCCAGATGGTCACGGTTCAGTCCATTCTTCCCTTTTTGTGCAAGGACAACTGGATGTGCTTGATAGATCTTCAGGATGTGAGTTATCACATGCAATTGAACAGACAATCCAGAAAGTACTTATGCTTCCTGCTGGGAGCCAGTCATTACCAGTTCTTAGCACTGCCCTTTGGCCTCACCACAGCCCTCAGGGTGTTCACCAAATGCATGGCAGTGGTAGCATCTCACTTGAGACTGCAGACATTCCGAGTGTTTCCATAGTTGGATGACTAGCTCATAACTGCTCTAACCATGCATCCGCTAATAACATCTCAAGACCAGGTGCTCCTTACTTGTATCCTCTTGGTGGTTACCATAAATTTTAGCAAATCTCAGCTAGAACCATCTCAGACACTGGAGTTCATAGGAGCAGTTTTCAACAACAGTGTCCACAATAGCCTCACTTCCTTTTCCAAGAATACAGACTGTCCGATTCAAGGTCAGAAAGGTAATCCAAAATCCCTCAATTTCAACCTGATTCATTCTTCAAGCCTGGGCATCAGTATCTGTGATGATAGTTTTAGATCAAGTAGCAAGATTTCATATGAGGATTCTTCAACAGATGTTAGCAACTTAATGGTCCATTCTTCATCAGCGTATGTCTACTCAGGTAAGACTTACCCAAGCATGCAAAAGATACCTTTGGTGGCAGATCCGCTCAGATCAGGTTCCACATGGCTGTTCCTTCATTCTTCCTTAGCCGAAGGCCATAGTGGCCAAGGACACGTCCCAGCTTGGGGGTGGGCACTTACTGGGAAAAACAGTTCAAGGCACATGATCCCCCAAAGAGGCCAACTTGCATGTCAGTGTCCTGGAAATGAGAGCCATACTCTTACCATTGCAGGCTTTCCAAGACACACTCCCTTTCAGGACAGTTCCAATTCAGACAGACAATATGTCCATGGTGTGGTACATCAACAGACAGGGAGGAACTAGATCTTACCCTTTGCATTGAGAAGCTCTCAGAGTTTGGCAATAGATAATCTCTTTCATCTGATTTCTGATGACGCACATTCTGGGAAAATCTAGTGTTATAGCGGACATGTTGAGCAAGTCCATTCTATTACCTCACAAGTGGTCTGTCAACAAGAATGTGGTGGAAATTTTTTGTCATTGGGGCCAACCATACTGTGACCTGTTTGCATCTCTCCTAAACAACAAGTGCAGCAGGGTCATTGCCCTAATCCCCCCTCCAGGGGAGTCACTGAGAGATGCTCTCATACATGATTGCATACACCCAACTCCCTTAATTCCCAAATTCCTACAAAAAGCATCCTGGTTGAAGAGCAAAGTCATTCACATTGCCCCTTGCTGGCCTCAGCAAATTTTGTTCCCTTTTCTTTGACCTCATCTTGTCTACCCTTCTTAGAGTCTGGATCCAATTCCAAACTGTCTGTCTCATCCAATAAACATGATTCACACAGACATCTCAAACCTAAAACTGACCTCATGGTGTCTCCACTTCCATTGATAGCCAGAGAGTTTTCGTGCTGTTCACCTGTCTATCACATACTTTTGTCTTCCCACAAAGCTTCCACACAAAAACTTTGCATAAGTAAATGGAAACGGTTTGCTTTTTGGGTGCAGCATAAACATATTGACCCTTTTCAGCACCAGTGCATAATGTCCTTGAGTTTTTAACAACAATTTACAATGAAGGAGCCAGTTCCTAAACTGTTAAAGTACAACTAGTTGCCATCTCCAGTTTTCATATAGGGATTGAAAACTCCTGCTTAGCTGCATCAAAACTTTGTAAGGCTTTTTTGAAAGGTACACTTCTTTTGAGACTTCCCTGTAATGATCCAGCAAAACCATGGGACTTGTATTTAGTGTTACATGCCTTAATTCATTCCTCCTTCGAACCTGTAGCAAAATGCAAGCTAAAGTTTTTGACCTGGAAAACTATATTTTTGGTAGCCATCACATCTGCTAAAAGGTTTTCAGAACTTCAAGCATTGTCTGCTAAACCTCCTTACTTAATGTTTCACAGGGATAAGGTAGATTTACGAACAAATCCTTCCTTCCTTCCTTCCTTAAGATGGTGTCAGAATCCAGTATCAACCATTTTTTTAATCTTCTACTTACACTTACTCGATGTGCATAGGCAATTACATTTTTCCTTACATAGAGTGAAGGATTTCGGAAAAACAGATCAGTTATCCGTCTCCTTTGCGGATGCCAAATTAGGCAAATCAGTTACGAAAGTAACATTAGCCAGGTAGCTGGCTTGACTGTGTTTCCTTTGTGTGTAATAAATTGGGCCTTTCCTTACCAAAACCTGTCAGAGCCCATTCAACCAGGTCCATAGCAACATCATCAGTATTTTTCCTAAGGGCTTCCACGGATGATGCATGTGTGACTGTTAGTTGGGCTAATCCTTGTACCTTTATTACTCATTACAAATTGGATCTGGTTTCGAGGGGAAGAACAGCCTTCGGCTCAACTGTGCTCAGGAATGTCCTTCCTCCGAGTCCTTCTGAGATTTCAGGTTGCTGGGGACTCTGTCTCAATTGTTGAGGAATGAATGAAAATTGACAACATCAGAAAGAAGTTGTTTACTCACCGTAATGTTCCATCTGTGTTGTCCATTTTCATTCTTCCTCAACTCCCTTCCCACTAACCCTGTACCTTTAAACTATTGACTTCTGGAAGAACAAGACTTTATAATGGAACCACTTGTGTTGAGCTCCAGATATGGTTTTCTATTACAACGGTACTAATGTTTCCTTTGATACTGTAAGCCAGCAAACAAGATCTGAGAATATTAGGGATAGAGCATTGTGGGTAAGAAAGGAGCTCGAGGGTTTCCAGTGGCCACAAGCTAAAAATAATCTGAAGGTCAAAGCCAAACCCAGTTGTTGAGGAAGAATGAAAATCGACAACATATATGGAATGTTATGGTGCGTACATAACTTCTTTTCTTTTAAATAAGTAATGCCCATGGGTGCATCTTTCAATTTAGGACAACTGCTGCTATCTCTAGGGATTAGCTTCATGTTTTAACAGTGAACATAGATTTGTGTATGTGTTGTAAGCTGAAAGAGAAAGGGGGTTCTGAAAATCTTTTTTTGTTTGAGTGTTTTCATTGAAGGAAAATGTCTTAACAATGTGACAAGTTCAAATGCAGACGAGAAGAAGCAACTGAATAAAAGGGTAGCCTGCTATGCATTAGTGTGTGCATGTATGCTAGAAGATGGAAATGTATGTTCAAAAGAACTTTCATGTATAATAGATGGAAGTATTAGCTTTCTGTCATAATGGCTAGTCTGCCCTTATTATCATGGAATGTTAATGGCCTTACAGGTTTAGACAAAAAGCAGACAGTATTGAATTGTATTAAGAAATGTAGGGTGCTGTTGCAGGAGATGCATTTGAATAGAAATGAACCTATAAATTTGCAAGAAAAGATTTCCAGGTGGACATCAAGCAGAACTTCAGGGATGAAGGAAAAGGGGAGCAATAATACTGATTACAAGAAACAGCTCCAGTAGTGATAGAAGAGGAAAACAAGCAAAGAAAAAAAGATAGTATGTTTGCGATAAAAATAAGTTAATGGAAGGGGAGGAGGATTAAACTTGTGTGTGTGTCTGTCTGTCTGTCTATAGATGTCCTTCTATTCCAATGTTGCAGTATTCTACTAGTGGGTTTACCCTTCTTACGATCAGCTTGTCCGACATCTGACGTAGAGGTAGGTATGAGGGCCATAAAGGTGATGTTTGTACGCACCAGCCATCAGAATCTTTCAGCCGCCAACCGTACACCAGGTATTCCTGCTACTCGTGGACGTCAGATCTGTTTCGCATTAAAGATAAGTACCCCGTTGGGGGCCTTTTTTCTTCAATCCTTTTGTATTTTATAGTCTGTTCATGTCAGGTAAGAGTAAGTGCAACTGTGGTCGTCAAATTTCACAAAGACACCCACGACCAGTGTCTCTCTTGTCTGGGTAGGGATCATGATTACAAAAGTTGAGCCATCTCTAAATCGTTCGTCCCCAAGACCCTTCGCTGCTGCTTACAGGCTCTCTACTTATACCTTGAGAACCAGCGTCTAAGACAGATAGCTGTCGGTATAGAAGCCGCCTCCGACGCCTCATCCGAACTACCAAGGAAGAGAGCCAAGTCCATGCGACCTACTACTTACACTGCTCTCCTCAACCTGTAGCTGCCGTCAGCTTGGCTGAGGACCTGGCTTCCGCCACTACAGATACAGCGGGTACCGGTCAGCTGCACCAGCATCTGTGTCAAGAATATATTCCTGGCTACATCTGCAGCTCCTCCCAGAAGACTTCAGAAACAAGCTCCTGGATGCTCCCTTGGACTATTCGCCCCTCTTTGGTGCTAAGGTGGCTGATCTTTTCAAGTCTCTCCAGCAGAAAGGGAAAGAGCTTCAAAACCTCAAGCATCTCCTTGTCTCCCCAATCTCAAAGTTCCAGAGGAACTTCCCAGTTAAGACACAATTTATAAGAAAGGCAACAAGGCCTTCAGCCCCCCCTTAGGTCTAGAAGGCCTCCCAGGAGACAAACTGCCCAGCCAAGTACTTCTCAGGCCGCTGGCCAGAGGCCTTAGTTTCCAGACAGGGCAGGCTGTGTCTGACTGCCTGCCACCTTCCCCCCCCCCCACCCCTTTGTCCACCCATCTCTCTCACTGTCTCCCTTCTTGGTCCCTGGTAACAGACAAATGGGTCTTGTCCATCCTGAAGGACGGATACTTTATGACTTGGATCAGTCCTCCTCCAAGACTGCCTATTCCACCCCCTCCCGCATCCCAGTGGTTCCTCCTACACCAGGTCTTAAACAACCTGTTAGTGCAAGGCATCATAGAATCACTCCTCCTGCACAAGGGAAAGGTTTCTACTCAAGAATCTTTCTGGTGCCCAAAAAGGAAGGACCATGGAAGCCCATCCTAGATCTCTCCTGCCTCAACGTCTTCTTAAAGGTACCCTCCTTCAGGATGCTCACCTTACCCACTCTCTTTCCCCTCATTCTCCCTCAGCCCTTCATGGTAACCCTGGACATAATGGAGGCCTATCTTCACATTCCCATAAAGCCTACCTCCAGGAATTATCTCAGATTCATAGGTTCATAGGTTGATACTAGGCTATCTGCCCTAGCGCATTTACAAGCCTAGCCAGAGTGTGTTTGGCTTTCGCCACCCTTCTTAGATTAGTTGACTGTGCCTCTGTATAGTAGGTCACAGAAGATAGCCCATTTAAGGTTAGTTTACCGTGCCTCTGTCTAGTAGTGACACAGAAGAGATCCCAGGGGTAAATTTACGATCTCCCATCCAAATGTCAAGATTCTTCTTGAAGAGGGTCATTGAGGGGCTCTGTCTGACATGGATTGGGATTTTGTTCCAGAGTGAGGGGAGCCTCTGGGATATGAATCTGTCCCTCCAGCATGTTCTATTTATTTCTGTGCTGAGGTTTAAGTCACTGGAGCGTGTAGTTCTGATGGATTTGGATTTCTTGAGGTGGAGCATGTCCATTAATTCTGGGTTGGACATGGCTTTATACGTCAGGCACAGATCGCCTCTGAGTAGACGGTAAGCAACTGAGTAGAGCTGGAGTTTCTTTAGCCTAACTGCGTAGGGCATCTGTTTGAGTCCCTTGATCCTCTTGGTGAGGTACTTTTGGGGTCTTTCTAGTTGTAGCAGGTGTCGGGTAAGGTACATCCCAAATGGGGCATTGTATTCAATTATGGGCCTGATGAGTGATGAGTAGAGGGGCACAATGACCTCTCTTGATGTAGATGTGAACCCCTTCGTGATAAGGTGGGCTATATAGAATGTCTTTCAAACTACTTTGGCAATGTGATCGTCAAAGGAGAGATTGCAATCTACTTGGGTCCCCAAATCCCTAATTACTTCTTCCGTACTTAATGGATTACCACCTATGTGGTAATTTGTGGGCACTTTGTTTTTCCCAAAGGGGATGACTATGCACTTTTTGGCATTTAGCTTTAGGCCATGGCTCTGGCACCAGTTATCTGTCTCTGAGAGACCTTTTTGGAGGATGCTTGTGTCAGCCGGCGAGTCGATTATGGCCCTCAGTTTGCAGTCATCTGCAAACTTTGTCAGCCATAGTCCTCCTGTGTTAGCCTGTACCTCAGAGAAATATATACCGAACAAGAGAGGTCCCAGGACTGAGCCTTGTGGGATGCCACTTGTAACTGGTTTAGAGTCTGACATGGCACCTGCAATTCTGACCATGTGGGTTCTATCCCTAAGCCAGTTTGCAACCCATCTTGTGACATAGGCGTTGATATTTAAGCTGGTGAGCTTATTTATGATGCCCGAGTGGGGTATTGTGTCAAAGGCTTTTGCAAGGTCAAGGTAGGCTGTGTAGACTACATTCCCTTTGTCTATGACCTTGGTGACTGTTTCAAAGAAATTGACCAGGTTCAAGAGGCAAGATCTGCCCTTAACAAAGCCGAATTGGGTAGGATCCAGTGTTTGGAGGTTCCCAATGTCTTTGTTTATGAGTTCCATGATGATACGCTCCGTAGCTTTGCAGATCAGGCTAGTTAGGCTTGTAGGGCAATAGGTTCCAGGGTCCGTTGTGGCACCCCTTTATGGAGTGTGACCACTGTTGCTGTACACCATTCTGTGGGTACATATCCTGTTGTAAGACTGAGACTGAACAGTGATTTTAAGTGAGGGTTCAGTTCTTCTTGGAGCTCATGTAAAACGCAGCCCGGGACACCGCCCGGTCCCATTGATGCTGTGTTTTTTGCTTTGGAGAGGGCAGCTCTCACCTGTGCATCTGTGATGTCAGGGAGGCTACACTCTGTTGGGATAGTCATTTGTTCATTTGGGGGGGGGGAGTTTGCACTGAACCTGTCTGCCTGGATGTTGGCTATGTCCGTGGGTTCAGTGTATTTTTTGTCATTTTGCACTAACTCCGAGCATATCTGGGAGTTTCCACCCAGGTTTCTGACATAACTAAAGAAAGCCTTGCGATTATCTTTAGCGTCTTGTGCAATTTTTCTTTCGAAGCTAGGCTTAGATGATTTTATGAGGGATCGTAGTTTCTTGCTAGTACTGATCAGAGTTGCCTTCCCTTTCAGGGATTTTGCTCTATCATGTAGTAGCTTCCTCCTTCTGTTGTACAGCTTATTTATGGCTGGGGTCCACCAGACAGGTCTCCTGCCTTTGGAGGAGTGTGTCTTGGTTTTATTTGGGATAGCACGATCCATGCATTCCTGTAGGTATCCATAGAATGCGTTTGTAAAGGATTCTGCAGTTTGGGCCATATTTTCCACTGGCCCTGGGGCTTTGAAGGATTGCACCTCGGTTTTGAGAAGTGGGAAGTTTGCTTTTGAGAAGTTTTTGACCGTGGTTTCCTTTGCTGGGGGTGGGGACGGGATATGGATGTCCATAGTGATTAATTTATGGTCAGATCTTACCAATGAGGGGTATACCTCTGGTATGGAACATAGAGTCCCCATGTTGGTGATGATCAGGTCCAGTATGTTTTCTCCTCTTGTGGGAGTGGTGACCAGTTGTTCCATAGCATTTGAGTTTATAAATTCTAGGAACCGTTGGGCTAGGGTGTTGGGGCTTGAGTAGTGCTCCCAGCCTATGTTTGGGTAGTTAAAGTCACCCAATATAATGGTGTTTGGAGAGACCTTCATATTCTCCAGTGTCTTCAGGAAAGCCGAGTGGGGTTCCTGAGTTTGGGAGGGTGGTCTGTAGCAGGCTACAAACTGGAAGGCAGTTTTGCCCACTGTTAGTTGCACATGGATGGTCTCAGATGCTTCATGCAGTGCCACTAGCCTGGAGGTATGGATATCTTTGATGAATATGGATACTCCCCCTCCTCTTGTGGTTCGGTCCGAGTTTTGGGGCCGAAAAGCATGGTATGAGGTATAGCCTGGTAGTGCTGGGGTTCACTCGGGAGCCTTTCTTTTACTGCACAGATATCAATATTCTCCATACTGAGGAGAGCCTCGAGTGCATGCATCTTGAGGTTTAGACTTCTGGCGTTGAGCAGCATTACCCTTAGTTTCTTTTTCCTTGTGTTGTCTAAGGAGGTGGGTTTGTCTTTTGAGCCTTGCCTAAAAAAGGCACTATGGGGGTGGCAAGAGCCTTGGCCAGTATTCGAAAACCCAGGGGTGACAGGTGCAAGCCATCCCTAGCGAGCGAAGCAATGTTTCTTGTCAAGCATGTCATCCCAGGCTGACAGACACTGGATCCCCTTTGAGTGACACCAATACTTTAGCCAATTGTTGAAATTGATCATTTTATCTTTATACTGTGGTATCATTCTTGGTGAGGGTAAGATACTACTCAAGGTCAGGGTCATACTGGCCTGGGCCACATGATCAGAGAGCTCCTCTGTGTCTCTTTTCATGTAATCCAGGGAGGTACATCTCAGGTCATTCACACCAGCATGGACAATGATGGAGTCATATTTGTACTTGCTTTGGAGTGACCTGAGTACTTGTGTTATGTGGCTGATCCTGGCACCTGACAGGCAGCTTACAGTGACCTTCTCCTTGTTCAGCCTGTTGAGAGGGACATCAGTGTGTTTGACAATAGAGTCACCTATTACAAGTGTATTAGGTGTGTTGTTTAACTTTAAGGGCTGTGACTGTGTGGCACACTGACTTTGTGAACTGTGTGATACGTGGGTATTGTTGTGGGGTAGCAGTTGCTTGGATGTCTGCTTTGGAGGTCTCTGTTGCTTGGACAGATTTTTATTTAGAGCCTCCGAGTATGTTTTTGTGTGTTTATGTGTTTGGTTTGCTGTTGCGATAGGTCTATGCGAGACTGGATTTGTGTTGTGTGTGATTACCTTCTCCTCCAGACTGACCGTGCCAGTACTATGTTGAGAGAGCTCAGCCTCCAGTTTGGCTATATAGTTGCATCTCTCACGTATATTTGAGCTTGTTGGGAAGAGGAGAGGGTGGTCTGTGTACATAAGGTAGTTGTAACATTGCCTCAAGATTCCCATATTCACCAGCTGGACTGGAGAGTAAACCTGAAACTGACCTTTGTACATGCCAGAATAGTATAAGGAATTACTTTTTGACTTGATCAAAAAGGACCAATAGGGAGCCAATTACTTAAAGGGAGTATAAGAGGGTGTAGTGCTTTAGTTTATTAGTGCTTACTTATAAGACACTTATCCTAGCTACTGCTGGGTTTTAGAAGGAAAATAGAGTGCTTACTTTGATATTTGGAACAGTTCTAAGGGAAAAAGTGAAGAGCAGACTTTGTGGAGCCGGGAATACTTTAAACCTGATTAAACAGCACTGGCCGATGCTGCACTATGCGCAAAAATGCTTAAAAGAGGGTTTTAAGAGAGGGGGATCAAGGAGTTTGGAATTGACCCAAAATGGCCAATAAAACTACAGTTTCTAGGCAGTAACCACTCCCACAGGGGCAGGCAGGCTGTTCAGTGTTTACCACTGCCACTGATGAACACAGAGACTTCCCTTTAGCCCAAGCAAGCAATGGCCTCCAAGAAACTTACAAACAGTTCAGAACAGCAAATCTGTAACTGAACTTTTTTTAAAATTTCAGAAAGTGGGAAAAAAGCAAGATTTTTTTTTGTTTGTTTTGTTTAAAGATAGCAGAGATACACAAGTAGCAACAAGTTAGAACAGTGCAATAAATGAGCCCACACTTGAGTGCTAGGCCAGAGACAGGTAAAATGCAAGTTTTAAGAAAAAACGATTTTAAAATAAGTGCAACACAGGAAATGCAGTAAACAGGCTCTAGATGTGTTCTAAATACAGTTCCCAATACAGATATCAAGTTTAGCAAGCTGGAAAATGCCACACAAAGTAGGCGGCAATGCAGAAATCGTAACAAATAATCTGAAGAAAAATACTTAAAATCTCAAAAGTGGTTCCTTTCTTCTCTCAGCATTTTCTCCTCTTGGTGGGTGCTTCACCAACAGCCAACAAATCTGAAAAGACGCCAAAACCACAAGGCAATCAGGTTTTAAGAGAGGGGGATCAAGGAGTTTGGAATTGACCCAAAATGGCCAATAAGACTACAGTTTCTAGGCAGTAACCACTCCCACAGGGGCAGGCAGGCTGTTCAGTGTTTACCACTGCCACTGATGAACACAGAGACTTCCCTTTAGACCAAGCAAGCAATGGCCTCCAAGAAACTTGCAAACAGTTCAGAACAGCAAATCTGTAACTGAACTTTTTTTTAATTTCCGAAAGTGGGAAAAAAGCAAGATTTTTTTTTTTTTTGTTTTGTATAAAGATAGCAGAGATACACAAGTAGCAACAAGTTAGAACAGTGCAATAAATGACCCCACACTTGAGTACTAGGCCAGAGACAGATAAAATGCAAGTTTTAAGAAAAAAACGATTTTAAAATGTGCAACACCGGAAATGCAGTAAACAGGCTCTAGATGTGTTCTAAATACAGTTCCTAATACAGATATCAAGTTTAGCAAGCAGGCTCTTCTCACTTTCAGTTCTGTGGATTGCCTTTTGGGCTTTCCACTGCTCCAAGGGTATTCACAAAGTGCCTAGCCCCAGTAATTGCCTACTGCAGGACAAGGGGAATACAGATATTCTCATACCTAGATGACCTACTCATTAAAAGACAGTGCAAGGTTTGTGGACAGACACAAACAAGAGCACATCAGTATCAGGGAAATGACAGCAATACTCGGCCTGCAGGCCTTCCAGCCTTACCTCCAGTAAAGCCTCCTAAAGATCTTCACAGACAACACCACAGTGATGTGGTACCTGAACAAGGGACAAAGTCTTACCTCCTATGAAGACTAGCTCTACAGGTATGGGATCTGGCTATCTCAGGGAATCTCTCTCAAGGCAGCCTACATCCCGTCCCAGCACAACTCTCAGGCAGATTCACTAAGCAGAACCATATCAGACAGCCATGAATGGATGCTGTCAAGAGAGGTGTTCCTAGATCTGGTCCACAGGTGGGGTATTCCTTAGATAGACCTGTTTGCCTCCTCCAAAAACAGGCAATTCCAAAGCTACTGCTCTAGAATTCACGACTCAAAGGCATTACAAACAGATGCCTTCTCAATCTCATGGAAGGAGAGGTTCCTGTATGCCTCCCCTTCCCTCTGATCCAGAGGGTCCTACTGAAAATTCAGCAGGACTCACCAAAAATCTTGCTGGTGACTGCCTACTGGCCAAGGCAGCACTGGTTCCCTCTCCTTATTCATCTGTCCAAGGGCAGTCACTACAAGTTACCCCCTTCAGTGGACCTACTCACACAGCACAAGGGGACACAGATACACCACAGTGGCGGTCTCTGCAGCTCTCCCTGTAACGGATAGGATTCTGATTCCCTTCAGACATCTGTACAACGAGGGCGTGCTTTCATTCCTGCAGGAGGCCAGGAAACCCAACACAAGAAAATCTTATTTCTCCAAATGGAAAAGGTTTTCCTTCTAGTGTCAAAAGACAGATGTAGTAGCTGGACAGCAACTTGCCTCTGATTCTGTCTTATCTGTGTGAACTCTTGAAGACAGGTTTGTCATACTCCTCTTTAAAAGCACACCTGTCTGCTATTTCTGCCTGCCTACCTGTGGACCCTCTGCTGGCATCCAGACTACCAGCCAAACTCTTCCTGAAGTGGGTTCTGCACCTAAGACCTCCCAGGAAACTGGCCCCCTCCTCCCTGGGATCTTAATTATGTACTAGAATAACTCACTTTACCACCTTTTGAACCGGCTGACAATGCTACCTTAAAGTTTTTCACATTGAAAACAGTCCTGCTAGTAGCTTTGACATCAGCCAGGAAGGTCTCAGAGCTTCAAGCCCTTATGGCTACCACACCTTTCCTGGTTTTCCATATGGACTGGGTCACCCTAAGGATAAACCCTTCCTTCACTCCCAAGGTGGTCAACGACCTTTCCTTGAATCAGGCTATCCATCTGCCTACCTTCTTCCCTAACCCACAGGGAGATAGTAAGACGGTCTTTCATTCCCTGGATGTCCACAGACAACTCAGATTCTCTTTGCATAAAACTAAACCTTTTCGCAAATCAAACCAACTGTTTGTCTCCTCCTACCCCAGGGCTCTGGGAAAAGCAGTGGGAAAACAGATTATTTCAGCCTGGATTGCCAAGGCTATCTCCTTTTCTTTCACACACCATGGGAAGACACTTGCAGACAATGTCAGGGCCCACTCCACAAGAGCTATGGACTCTTCTGGTGCATTTTTCAAAGGCCTGAATACTAACTCCGTTCTGGAAGCAGCCACTTGGTCCTCTGTGCAGACCTTCACCAGACACTACAAACTGGACCATATTTCCAGAGCCAGGGCAGGTATTTCCAGGGTTATCCTGCATGGATTCCTAGAGTCCTCTACCAGGCTACCCCACAACCTTTAGTGAGCTTTTGTATTCACCCACTACTAGAATACTGCAACATTGGAATAGAAGGACCTAAAGTTGTGTAAAATCTCCCGATAACCATAGATGCCCTTCTCTTCCATGTTGCAGTATTCCTTCCCTCCCACCACCCCCCTTCTTAACCTTGCACTTGCTCTCCTGGGCTGCGCAACAGGCTATGTCTCTCAGGACTGGCTCAATCTGGGGCTTTATTTTATGTTCTGAGGGCTGGTGCATACAGACGTCACCTTTATGGCCCATGTACCTGCCTCCATGTCAGATGTCCGACACACCATAAGGGACTGGAAAAGCTTTGGAAACCTGGCTGGATAAGCTGATTGGAAGAAGGGTAAACTCACTAGTAGAATACTGCAACATGGAAGAGAAGGACATCTATGGTTATGGTGATATTTTACACAACTTTCCTATATTCCACTTAAAACTGCTTCTATGGTACTTAAGAGAATTTTGTGAGACTTAATCAGCTTTTAACATGGAATATTTGTGAGTAGGGACTATAACTTGATTTGAAATAGTGAGAATGCATCAGTGGAACCTAGAAAGGAAAATATAACAAAAGTGGGTAGATATCTGAAGGAATGTATAAGAATATTTGGGATAGACTGTACTAATTCAGTAGTAGGGACTGACAGAATTTGTGTATTATTCCCTAAGGTACTATAACTGTGCTAGACTGGATAGAAATTACATTAAACGTGAATTTTTTTGAAAGTTTTGACACATATCCAACATATATACAACTATTTCAGATTTTGCAGCAATAACAGCTAAGATAAATGTGCATGGTAATGAAGTAAAAATGAGACACTGGTATCTTCCTGCTTACGTGTTAAAAAGAGAAGAATTTCAGTAATATGTGGTGGAGCTGACTTTGCGAATTATGGAAGATACAAATCAGAAGAGATAGCTTATGAGTAGAATAAAATGAAAATGGGGTTTAAAAACAGGATAGAAATATAAGAGAAACGGATATGAGAAAGAATAAACTCGAACTAAAGCTAGTGTTGGCTGAATTTTGTTATTTGCTAGTAATTACAGGTGTGGGGGTAGCCACATTCTTTGATTTCCTGTCCTTGCATATTTAAACTGGTGCATGAGAAATAATTCCTGCTTTAAAACTTCAGCTTGGCCAGCTAAGTACTTGGTTATATTCAACTGGACGTATAAGAGAATTTAAGTACCTTTTTCTGCACTTTTTTTTTTAAAAATACAGTATTTAAATTGATTTAAACTGTGTATGAAGGAGTGTTGAAGGAATTTTTATCTGAAGTTATTCTGCTCTTCAGTAACTCGAACTAAAGCTAGTGTTGGCTGAATTTTGTTATTTGCTAGTAATTACAGGTGTGGGGGTAGCCACATTCTTTGATTTCCTGTCCTTGCATATTTAAACTGGTGCATTTGAAATAATTCCTGCTTTAAAACTTCAGCTTGGCCAGCTAAGTACTTGGTTATATTCAACTGGACGGATAAGAGAATTTAAGTACCTTTTTCTGCACTTTTTTTTAAAAATACAGTATTTAAATTGATTTAAACTGTGTATGAAGGAGTGTTGAAGGAATTTTTATCTGAAGTTATTCTGCTCTTCAGTAACTCGAACTAAAGCTAGTGTTGGCTGAATTTTGTTATTTGCTAGTAATTACAGGTGTGGGGTTAGCCACATTCTTTGATTTCCTGTCCTTGCATATTTAAACTGGTGCATGTGAAATAATTCCTGCTTTAAAACTTCAGCTTGGCCAGCTAAGTACTTGGTTATATTCAACTGGACGTATAAGAGAATTTAAGTACCTTTTTCTGCACTTTTTAAAAAATACAGTATTTAATTTGATTTAAACTGTGTATGAAGGAGTGTTGAAGGAATTTTTATCTGAAGTTATTCTGCTCTTCAGTAACTCGAACTAAAGCTAGTGTTGGCTGAATTTTGTTATTTGCTAGTAATTACAGGTGTGGGGTAGCCACATTCTTTGATTTCCTGTCCTTGCATATTTAAACTGGTGCATGTGAAATAATTCCTGCTTTAAAACTTCAGCTTGGCCAGCTAAGTACTTGGTTATATTCAACTGGACGTATAAGAGAATTTAAGTACCTTTTTCTGCACTTTTTTTTAAAAATACAGTATTTAATTTGATTTAAACTGTGTATGAAGGAGTGTTGAAGGAATTTTTATCTGAAGTTATTCTGCTCTTCAGTAACTCAAACTAAAGCTAGTGTTGGCTGAATTTTGTTATTTGCTAGTAATTACAGGTGTGGGGGTAGCCACATTCTTTGATTTCCTGTCCTTGCATATTTAAACTGGTGCATGTGAAATAATTCCTGCTTTAAAACTTCAGCTTGGCCAGCTAAGTACTTGGTTATATTCAACTGGACGATAAGAGAATTTAAGTACCTTTTTCTGCACTTTTTTTTAAAAATACAGTATTTAAATTGATTTAAACTGTGTATGAAGGAGTGTTGAAGGAATTTTTATCTGAAGTTATTCTGCTCTTCAGTAACTCGAACTAAAGCTAGTGTTGGCTGAATTTTGTTATTTGCTAGTAATTACAGGTGTGGGGGTAGCCACATTCTTTGATTTCCTGTCCTTGCATATTTAAACTGGTGCATGTGAAATAATTCCTGCTTTAAAACTTCAGCTTGGCCAGCTAAGTACTTGGTTATATTCAACTGGACGTATAAGAGAATTTAAGTACCTTTTTCTGCACTTTTTTTTTAAAAATACAGTATTTAATTTGATTTAAACTGTGTATGAAGGAGTGTTGAAGGAATTTTTATCTGAAGTTATTCTGCTCTTCACCACCCGCCCTGTTTTTGTTTTGGTGTTAATCTTAGTGGCATTGAAACTGCCCGCCCCTCAGCCTGCCTCTGGGCCCATCTCATTTGCTCACTCAACTGAGTGCAGTGAGATCATATTCTGATTTCAGGCACTCCTACTGTGTACAAAGAGAGCATCTGGGAAATAGAAAAAAAAAAATTAAGCTTATTTCCTGCCTTTCTTGTTAAGTGGTACAGACTATTTGTAGGCTTCTGAGCCCCCAAGCCCTTCTGTGTTTGTGGGAAGCCTTCTAGCTTGTTTTTTTCTTATAACTAGCCAGTTTTCTAGTTTCAGCACTCAAATCTGTTTCTTTGATCTCAGCACTTGTTCAGAAAAAAAAAAAATAAAAAAAAAAAAAAATTTCATCTGCTTTTACTGTACTTGTGTTTTTACCTACTTCTTTTTACTTTTGCATCATCTTAAAATACTCAATTGTATTTATTACTGCTTGGTGTAACTCATTCTAAGCCTTTTGGTTTAAACACTTGGGCTTCGGACCAGTTAGTTGTTTTGCACTGGGAGGGTTTGTGGTCTGCACTGTTGTGGCAGAACAGGTAGCTTACATCCTTCTAGGTTGAGAACTGCTGATTGAGGGCTCAGTGTCTGTTATTCTAAAAGTGTATTAATTCTGATTTAAACACTTGGGCTTTCAAGCCAGTTATTTTACATTAAGAGGGTTCGTGGTCTGCACTCTTGTGGGAGGAGAGGCTGGACTCTGCCCTTCTGAGCTGGGAATTTCTGGTTAAAGGCTTATAGTGCATGCATATCTGAACTGTTTCTTACTGAAGTTGGTGCGCCTTGTTTGCTGTGGCATAGACTGGATTCGGACCTGCTGGATCTAGCTTTGTTTGTGTAACTTGAGCACTAATCCAGACATTCTCTAAAGTATTCAATGGTGTTTATTACTGCTTGGTTGTAACTTGATTAAAGTGTAGCTATCATTCAAGTCTTTTGGATTAAGCACTTGGGCTTCAGACCAGTTGTTTTACATTAGGAAGGTTTGTGGCAAGCACTGTGGTGGCAGGACAGGTAGCTTTCATCCTTCTAAGTTGGGAACTGCTGATTGAGAGCCCAGTGTCCAAGTGTATTAGTTCTGGTTTAGGCACTTGGGCTTCAGGCCAGTTATTTTACATTAAGAAGGTTCGTGGTCTGCACTCTTGTGGGAGAAGAGGCTGGACTCTGCCCTTCTGAGCTGGGAATTTTCTGGTTAAAGGTTTATAGTGCCTGAATATTTGAACTGTATCTTACTGAAATTGGTTCACCTTGTTTGCTCTAGCATAGACTAGATCCAGGCCTACTGAATCTAGCTTTGTTTATATGCTTGTTGTTTGTTTGCTTGTTATTTCCCTGGAAGCTAATTCCACCTAATACGCAACTTCTCAGCGCTTCTGTGGATCACTAGTGATATCTGCATTGCTTACTGTACTTATTTCCTTGTTTCACTTGAAAGAAAGTTACTGTTTGTCGTTTTTGCATTTAGTTACTTGTAACACATTGCACTCAAGTTACCTGGCACTTGCTCACTAAAGCAATTATATAAGTCAGCACTAAAAATTAAAAGCACTACACCCTCACTCCCCACTGGCCCTTGTTTTCAATTAAGGATTTCCCAATATTATTCTAGCATGTCCAAAGGTCAGTTGTCAATCTCCTCTCCGGTCCAGCTGGTGAATCTGGGAATCTTGAGGGAATGTTATAACTGCCTCATGTATCCTTCAAGGCCCCTGAGCCAGAGGAAACCACAACCCAAGCTGCGGAAGCCCTTACAAATGCCTTCTATGAACACCTCCAGGACTGCATGGATCAGGCAATCCCAAATAAAACCAAGACTCTTTCCACAAAGGGCAAACGTCCAGTCTGGTGGACCCCAGCCATTAACAAACTTTACAATAAGAGGAGAAAGCTATTACATGATAGAACAAAATCCATAAAAGGGAAGTCACCCCTGATCATTATTAGTAAAAAAATACGAGCACTCATAAAATCAACTAAGGCCAATTTTGAGAGAAAAATTGCCATGGATTCAAAGGACAATCATAAGGCCTTTTTCAGCTATGTTAGGAACCTGGGTGGAAACTCCCAGATATGCTCAGAATTAGTCCAAAATGATACAAAATCACTGAACCCACAGACATTGCCAACATACTGGCAGACAGGTTCAGTGCAAACTTCACCCCCCTCCCCTAAAGGAGAGATAACTATCCCAGCCGAGTGTAGCCTCCCGGACATCTCAAATGCGCAGGTGAAAGCTGCTCTCTCTAAAGCTAAAAACACAGCATCAATGGGACCGGATGGTGTCCCCGGCTGTGTGCTACACGAGCTAAATGAGGAATTAAACCCGCACATAAGGCAGCTGTTTAATCTCAGCCTTACCACAGGATACGTGCCCAAGGAGTGGCGTACGGCAACTGTGGTCCCACTCCACAAAGGCGGCGCCTCTACGGACCCTGGTAATTACCGCCCCATAAGCTTAACAAGTCTAGTCTGCAAAGCTATGGAGAGGATCATAATGGAGCTCATAAACAAAGATATAGGGGACTTGCAGACATTGGACCCGACCCAGTTTGGCTTTGTCAAGGGAAGATCATGCCTTTTGAACTTGGTCGACTTCTTGAAACAGTCACCAAGGCCATTGATGAGAGAAAGGCAGTCCATACAGCCTACCTTGACCTTGCAAAGGCTTTCGACACAATACCCCACTCTGGTATTGTAGAAAAACTTACCAGCTTAAATGTAAACCCATATGTCACAAGATGGGTTGCAAACTGGCTTAAGGACAGAACCCACAGGGTTAGAGTTGCTGGCGCTGTGTCAGACTCCAAGCCGGTCACAAGTGGTGTCCCACAGGGCTCGGTCCTTGGCCCCTATTGTTTGGCATCTACTTCTCAGAAGTACAGGCCAACATGGGAGGACTTTGGCTGACAAAGTTTGCAGACGACTGCAAACTGGGCCATAGTGGAAAGTGCATCGGACACAGATATCCTTCAGAAGGGACTCACGGAAACAGATAGCTGGTGCCAGAGCCATGGCCTGAAGTTAAACGCCAAAAATGTATAGTCATACCCTTCGGGAAAAACAAGGTAACCCCAAGCTACCATATAGGTGGCAATCCACTAAGCACAGAAGAGGTTATCAGGGACCTGGGGACCCAGGTTGACAGTGGCCTTTCTTTTGACACTCACATTGCTAAAGTGGTTAGAAAGACCTTCTACATTGCCCACCTGATCATGAAGGATTCACATCCAGATCTAGTGAGGTCATTGTTCCCTGTACTCTTCACTTATCAGACCAATGATCGAGTACAATGCCCCATTCGGGATGTATCTCACCCGACATCTGCAGCAATTGGAGAGACCCCAAAAGTTCCTCACCAAAAGGATAAAGGGACTCCAAAATCTGTCATATGCTGCCAGATTGAAGAAACTCCAGCTCTATTCAGTCGCATACCGTCTGCTCAGAGGTGACATGTGCCTGACATACAAGGCCATGTCCAACCCAGAATTAATGGACATGCTCCACCTCAAAAATCCAAATCCACCAAAACCACTAGAGCAAGCGACTTAAACCTTAGCACGGATATAAATAGGGCGTGCTGGAGGGATAGATTTATCACTCAGAGTCTCCCTATGCTGTGGAATAAAATCCCGGTCCATGTGAGGCAGAGCACCTCGCTGACTCTGTTCAAGAGAAATCTAGACCTGTGGATGGGAGATCGTAGGTTTACCCCAGGAATCATCTCTGTGTCACTGCTGGACAGAGGCACAACAAACTAATGGGCACAGTATTTTTTCATATAAGGGGTGGCGTAAGCCACAATAATTTGGGCTAGGCTTATAAATGCCTTAGGGCAGATAGCCTAGTATAAATCTATGAACCTATGAACCTAAGTAATACAAATTATAAGAGTTGACAAAGGCTGAAATATTGTAGAATAAGGCCAATCTCACAGAACAAGAAGAGAAGCAGATGCAGAAAAGAGAAATTACAAATGCATTTGGATAATCTGCATGAGTTTAGTCAGGTTATTGTTAATCACCTATTTTGATAACATTTTCACAGCACAAAAACTTTAGCACAATGACTTGGGCAATATAATGTGTAAAAGGTTGTTAGGGAGCCTATGACAAGGAAATATAACCAGAGATCCTATAGAGACATTTCAGAAGTTTTATGAAATTGTGTGTTAAGCAGAGGAGTATGGAAACCAAGAAAAGCTTAAATGGATATATTTACAGAGGGCTTAGTTATACCGAGATTAGTGGAAGGTGAGGTTCAAGAATTAATAAGTAAGGTAAGAAGAGATGAGATACAACTGGTGATGCATAATTATTCTGCAAGGATTTCTCCAGCAACAGATGGTATTCCTATAGAAGTTTGGAATTTTGGAGAAAAGAAAGTGATTAAGATCTGGAAAGTTTTGTTTAACAGTGTTTAAAAGGGGGATACCAGGATATTGGAAGAAAGCTGTGGTGGCTGTATTACTCAAAGAAGGAAAAGACCCTTCATGTCCAGTTTCATATAAACCCATTTCAGTTTTAAACCATGATTATAGTGTGTTTATGTCAGGCATATTTTATCAACCAGAGAAGAAGTTGTGAATAATTAATACAGAATGGACTTTATTTCAGAGTGAGTATGGCGAGAGTTAATGGGATAAGTTGGTCCTCCTCATACAAAAAGTTGGTTTAGGATTACCTGCTTTGAAGGAATACTTTAGAGCTACACAGTTAAGGCTAAACTAACACAAGCAGAAGATTATAATAAATCAAATCAAAATTGAAGGGAATGATGATAAAATTGTTGGGAGCAGGGGTTGAAAAATAAGGAGATGATAGGATTTTAGATCGAAGTCCTTAAGGAGAATAACTACAGTATACAGAATATTATATTCATAGAAGAGCAGAAAGTTATTCTAACACAATAGGTCAGCATGAGAATGGAGAAAGGAGATTTTGCCATTAGGGATGACTGCAAGTAGGGGTATAGAAAATAGATAAGAAGGGGCTGGAGCTGAAATGAGAAAATTGACAATGTAACTAAGATACTGGGAGAAAATAACTAGAAAGGGGAAGGCAATACAGTGGAATGAGGCCAAGCAAGAGTTTGGATTACAAATTAGAGAATGGCTTCCTTACCAGGGATTGGTATTGAGTGTAAATAAAGAGAAGGGGATAGAGAAGTGCTAGGTAAATGACCAGCTCTGGTACAGTTTTTGGTTGGGGCTAGAAAAGAAGCTGATGTTTAAAAAAAGATGATTAGTATTGCATATAACATATTGCATGATCATTTGATGAATCAATCAGTGACAGAAAAATGGGGAAGAGAGACTGGAAAAGCATTTTACAGTGGGAACAGTAGGAGGACATCTGTATGGCTCACAGGTATTCAGCAAAGTCCAGAAGAGAGGTAATTGGGGAATTTTTTTTGTAAGTGTAACTAGTTAGATTTAAAAAAATTCCCCATAGAATATTTTGTCAGAGACAGTAAAGGTACAGTTTCATATAGGCCCATTTCAGTTTTACGTGTTTATGCCTATAATATCTAAAGGAATAGCAAAGGTAATGCCTAAATTTGTAGATATGGATCACTGTGGTTTTGTGAAGGGAAGGAAACATTTGACAGCATTAATAGAACAATGATGATCCAGAGGGAAGCAGAATGTAAGAAAGTACTGCTCCTGTTAGGTTTTGATGCAGAGAAAGCATTCAAAGTAGTTTAGGATTTTATGAGTAGGGCAATGGAACCATTTGCATTTCCTGATCCAATAATAAGGTTAATTATGGGGATAGATGAAGAATCTGAGGCAAAAATCAAATTAAGGAGGGTACCGTTCTGATAAGTTGTGTCTGAACAGAGGAAGCAGTTGGGGTGTCCTACCCCCCCCCCCTTTTTTTGTGTTACATTTAGAACCATTGGCAAAGAAAAGAAGGAACTCAGAAATTCAAGGTTCTTAATTTGTATGGTATTCAAGAAAAGTTGGCTTTATTTGCAGATATTATTTTGTGCCTGATGGAACCAGAAAAGTACATCTCAATGTTGTAGAACAGCTCATCTTGCTTGATGCTTGCCCTCTTCCCCTTCCAGATAAAATCCTTCAACTCTTTATTAAGTACCATCCACAACTTTCCCTCTGGTTGATAAGTGTGCTTGATCTGTGTATAAAACTAAAGGCACTAAAAACGTTTGTACTGCCTGTAGCAAGAGCTTTTAGTTTCTCAGTTTTTGTATTCTTTTGTTTTGTCTTTTCCCACATAGCCTTGGGTGCCATTGCAGAATAATTTTTAATCCAGACTCCTAAGTACTTCATTTTATCAAGTACCCACAAATATAGGTTTTGCTGAACTAATTCATGTGTGGGTACATAGTTTATAGCTATAACCTTTGTTCTGTCTTCATTAATTTTATATCCTGTCTCAGAATGATCCTCCCAATAGAACAAGGTTTAAGATTAGCTCATTTAAAGGGATATTTTAGAGCTACACAGTTAATTAAGGCTGTTAATCATAACATAAGCAGAAAGCTACAATTCAAAGTGAAAAATGATGATGATCCTCATTAGTAAGCAGGGGGTTAATTCAAGAATTAAGGAAAGAATAGGGTTTTGTACATGGATCTTTAAGAAGAATAACAGTGGTCATACAGAATATTGTATTCATAAAGTGGCAGAAAGTATACAAGAACTAAGCCAACACAGGAATGGAGAAAGCAGATTCTGCTAATAGGGATGACTGCAATTAGGGATACAGAATAGGCAAGAGGGGGCTGGAATTTATTGGAGAAAGCTGGCCAATGAACCAAGGTATTGGGAAGAAATAATTAGGGAGGGAAAAGTAATAAAATGGGAAGAGGCCAAGACGACATTTGGATTACAGGCTTATGATTGCAATCCATATCAGGGGTTGATATCAGAGTATAGACAAAGAGAAATGGTAGGGGAGTCCTAAATGAAAGACCTGCACTGGTTGAGTTTTTAATTGAATCTAGAACTGATGTTGCTGTTAAAAAGGGATAATTAGTAGAGCATATAAAACATTGCACAGTAACTATGGAAATCAATCAGAGGAGGTCAGAAGAGAGGTTGTATAATCAATTCACAAAGAAACAATTGCAGGACATATGTATGGCTTCCAAATATGCAACAAAATCTGGAAGGTGTAGGATGTCTTGTCTGTAAGTTCTTGCATATGTTCTTTTATATCCTAAGTAGAGTCCAAAGAATCTTTCTTCAGGTAAATGTTAGAGGTGTAATGGGGAAGAAAGAGGTGCCTGACAGCATATATTCTCAGAGTGTAATGAGCTGATAGACTTTAAATCATCCCTGCAGAATACTCTGTCAGGAATACTGGGCAAGCAAATGAGAAAATTCATTTTCTGAGCTGGTGTACGGGTTGTGCATTGCCTAGACATAGCAAGGCCTTGTTAAGTTTAGTTCTGGCGGCTGCCAAAAAAGCAAGTGCTAGAAAAATGGAAATCAAAGTTTAAAGCTACTGTATACTTGAAGTAGTGAATATTGTAACATTGTTATAGTTCCTTACCACTTCCAATCCTCCAGAAAGTGCTCCTGAAACCAGCCATAGAGTGACTGTAATACCTATAGCTCTTTTGTATCCCAAAAGGGAACATTTGCATCTGTTCTGGAGCCTTGCAAATAGACATGCTGTCTTTCTACTGCTTTATTAAAGAAGCATAAGTAATCATTTGATTTTATATCCTAACCTTCAAACTCAAAATCTGCATTTATGATGTGTTTTTAGTATTAGTGAGCAAGAGGGCAAATTTAACTCAAGAAATAATTAAAATCCTATAAGCAATCAAGAAAGTGTATGCACTTTCCAACAAGAAAGTTTATGCTCCCAGGAAGGACCAGTTACTTGAAATTAATGGCTGTTCACAGGCATGACATCTTATAAAGTTATGGTTAACCATGCTGAAGTGCAGGTTAGTGCCTGGTTCCCACTTACGCAGCTTACCGTCTCTTCCTGTGTTATCTCTGTTCGCCTTCTAGATGTAAAAGCAACTGGCATATCATCAGTAAATGTTAACTTTAAGAAAATGTGTTCTGTGGACTTCTCTTAAGTAAACTTCATTATAACTGTTTGTTTCACAGTTTCAAGCTATTTATTTTCACTGACCTGCTTGCCAGTTTCCCTTTAGAAGTTAATCACATTGTACCTCATAGAATTAACCCAGAACACATTGTTTAACTGAAGTGCTGGCAGTTTCCCTTTAAACATTAATTATACTGTACCTTGTAGATTTCACTTGGAAGACAGTGTTCAGACCTTTGCCTACAGGCTGCTTGTTTCCAGCTAAATGCAGGTACTAATGAAAAAAAAAAACAAGCTAATAACTTTGCAAATGCAGTTAAAAACTGTCATTGTAATGCTTTTCATCCTTTCTCTAATTTTGCAAGCCTGTTTGCTTAAAAACACTTCTCAGTAGCTTAAACTAAGATCATTAGTCTGGATCTCAACCTTTACAAAAACAAGGGAAATCACTGTATTTTAAGTCTATATTTAATATGATTGGTGCACTTTTACATTTCTCCAGCAGCCAAATGTTACAACATGAATTTTAACTTCATTATTTCCATCGTTTGTTATCTTGTTACAGTATAAAGTCTGGATACATTGCAAAATGAGAATTTTTTTTACTATTACTAGCATATACAGCAGTCATTGATAAAACACCCCAACCCCATATTTAAAATTCTTCTGACTGAATGGTATACAGAACTACTTTAACGTATAACTTGCAATTTGCATTAGGAAGTGTTTAAACAAGTATTAATAATGACAAAATTCTTTGTTATATAGTTACTTCTTCAGTCCATTCACTGTCCTGATAAACATTAATGAAATAAAGTGTGTTTAAGGCTTTACAGGCCTCACATCAGTTTAACACCAAAACCTGTATTATTTTTTCAACCACTGGTCTTTACAGAACCACAGTTTGCATGTCTATTCTATAACTAATGAGATTGTTGCTTTTCATTTCTCCTGTTTCTTGTTTACATTGTTGCTCATTTTCCTGATTATCTTGATCTCCCAGCACCAGTACCTGGTTCAAGTCCAAGGTACTCCTGATTCTTCTAGTTTGTTTCAGGATTTTTTTTTTCTGTTGCCCAAGCATTTCCTTTGGAACAGTGGAAAACGTTTTACTAGAAATATCAGTGTTTTTTTCTTATTGTTGTAGGATTAAAAAACAGTGTCCCTTTAACTTGCTGAATTATGGTTTGATGGTTGAATTTTATTTCCTGCTTCGCCTGTTATTCCAAAAATATCATTGATTCTCCAGGTAAAAATTATGTAAAGACAGATGGATATAGCAACTTGAATCTGAAACCTGCTTCTCAACAGTCACAAGTTGCTTGGATAAGTTTGCTTCTCTTCTGCCTGGTGTGCAGCAAATCATTATTTTCCACAAACACTCTGTTATCCACTGTTTTAATACTTTTCCCGTCTGCCTTACTTTTGTCATGAGCAGTTCTTTTTGTTGGTATAATTGCTTACTTGCTAGTGTAGGTTTCAAGTCCTTTCTAATGGTCAGATTTGAAGCATGCTTATCACGTACCTGTTGTCCTGCTGTGAGCACCAGCCTAGTTGCGTATTTGTACTTTTATGCAATTAATGTAGTCTATTCCTTCTAGGGTCTGTGGTATAACAAAAGTCTCAGTTTTTCTGTCTTCTAGTGTTGCTGCTTAAAGCTTCTCCTATTTTTTATACCTTTTTGTCATTAAACTTTCTCTAGCCTCCCACTTATTTTAAAAGTATGAGTGCATTTGATTTATTTTTTCCCCTAAATTACAGGAAGCCATCTGCTGGTACTAAAGCTAAAACTTAACTGCTTTTTGATGAGCATCTGCAAGGTTCTTTCCAGCCAGATCGTTTTCTTCGTTTCTGGTTGATTTTCACATACTTTCTCCAAATTGCTTCTTTGCTGGCATCCAGGCAGTGTAATTATTAATCAGTAACTGACAACTTTTACTGGCTGTTTAAAACATTTCTACGTTTTCACACTGGCAAAGTTCTAATCACGTTATTCAGTGTGTGTCTGTTTTGGATGAGCCTTGTGAGGTTTTCCTGAGGGATGATTTCTCAGAGACTGGATTCCTTTTGAGTTAAGGATTTTTTGGAATTCTTACTAGAATTCTTTGACAAAAGAGTGAGCTGTATTATCAAAGTTTCTCTGGCTGCAGTATCTAACTTTCACAAGAGACGGAGTCAGAGTACTTTAGCTTGTTTTGAATGTCTGCAGTGTGTTTTTGAGCTGTACGTTTTGTGCTTAGTCCCCATCTAAAAGAACCTGTTCCTCAATGGGATCTTAATTTTATGCATGAAAAAAAATATTACCAGCATCCAGAGTAGAATTAAGTTCTTGACATGGAATACTCTCCTTTTTGTGGCAAACACTTTAACAAGAAGGGTTGCAGAGTTACAAATGTTTTCTTCTTGGCTCCTTTTCATTTCTTTCTTAAAAGTGTGTCATTGTATGTGGGCTGATGCTTCTTTTATTTACCCGAGGTAGCCACAGGAACAAATTTAAACCAGTCAAGTTGGCTGTATTTTCCCTTAGTACTCTAACCAAAGGAAGTGTTTATTGCATTGTCTGGATGTTCACCATGAGTTGTAGTTTTATTTGGACAAAATTAAAGACCTAATAAAAGATGGTCAGCTTTTTGTTTCCTGTGCAGTAGATATATTGGTAAGACTGTCTAAAGTTACCTGTTATGGTGACTTTCTGAATGTATTGTATATTGTTATGAAAAAATGTAATAAAAAATTGCCTAGCAAACCTAAAGGCCATTGTATTAGAACAGTGGTTGCTACCTCAGGCATTCTTTGAAAATGTTTACATTAGTGACATTTAGCTGTTTTGATATGGGCTTAAATACATACTGTCTGAAGACATTGTAAGCTGGATGTGATGATCTGCTCTAGGTTGGCCTTTAGATCTGTTATCATCAGAAGTCTCCTATCATAATGCCACCCACTGGGATGAACTGGGGACTTTGTTCTTTTTGTTGAAGTAATGGTTTAGATCATGTAAGATGTCAAAGTTGTGTACTTAAAATAACAATAGAGGTTTCACAATCCGCTTATGTGTACTTCAGCATACCCACAGGCCATCTCCATCCCTGGCTTAAGGGAGCCAGGAGGAGTAGTTGGAGGAATGTTTGCACAGGTATTTTAGAGTTTAAGTGGATTCTGCAATGTATTCTAGTGTAGTATGGATTTGTGTGCTGGCTATTCTAGAACACCTCTGTAGAAATAGGGAGATGGAAGGCATTACGTGAGACAGAGGGAGGAGTTTAGATCATGGAAAAGTGGGAAATTCTTAAAAGGTGCAAAGCTGTGTAGGGACAGAGACAACTAGTCCTGGTTGTTGAAGTGGGTAAATGTGGATCATGAATATCTGTCATTGCAATAAGTTCGTAACTTTCATTTCAGTGATCCAGTGGGTAACCCAGGCAAGATCAAGAAAGCACTTGTCTTTTAGACGCTAGCTTTAGCTAGGACTTCAGATGAGTAGGCAAAATAAAATAATTCAGAAAGTATAATAGCATGAAACTAGCTGAATAATGATTGTTTAAATTACTGTTGGCATGACATTTTTTTGTGTGGCATTCTTTAGTTACTTTCTTTTTCTTGTATTTTAATTATTTTTTCTGCTGCTGTTTCATTGAAAGTTTGCTGTAATTGCACAGTGAACACTCTTAGTGCTGTGGTATATTTCTGCATATGATTGCTGTACATATGTATATAGGTATTTAATGTAACAAAATAGTGTACTGATTTTGTATGTTAAGTAAACTTTTTGTGGTAGCTGTAGTAATTTCTATATTAGGTAGACTTTTGGTCAGTGTGTATCTTGATGCATTACACTTTGTTGATTTTTGTCTCAGTGTTACAAATGTTATCAGATTTATTTGTTCTATTCACTGCTTTTGTTGTATATGCTTTTAGGCTTCGGTCGTGGCTGAAAACGGTCTTTGAACTGGTTCAGTTACACAGTCCAAAACCAGAAATAAAAAATACAAATATGAAGCCTCCCACTAAAGAGCTGTGTAGTAGAAAGAATCCAACAATTATAAGCGCCAACACAGCCACCACAGCCAGTGTTTTATGTGAATGGATCTGATGAAGGATCAATTGATCTGAAAGCGCTTATCCTGTTTTATTTTTTATTAAAGTGATTTTTTAGGAAGTGATTTTTTGTGATGGATTTACTTGCTTCCCTGGCTGTGGTGGCTCTTATAATTGTTGGATTCAAAACCAGAAGTAAGTAAACTGCCTTCATTATTACATTAGCTGTCTTTGGGTGTTAGTGTGTTGAAAGCTGCTGTCGTCTTTGGCGAGACAAGGAACTAGTGATGAGGATTACTGTCAACACTGCTACATTATCTGTAGGTTATGCATTGATTGTGTTTGATAACATGTAGGTAATGTTCACCAAGAATTTAATTTTGTGCAAAAAGGAAGATGATGGTAGTAAAGCAACAATAATAAACATTCTTACATGTGCTATTATTTTTTTGTTTGTTTTCTTGCATCATGATTGTGAAAGTAGTGTGAAAAACATGCCATGCGCATTTTAGATTTGGTAGTGTAGTTGTACTGTTCATGTGCTGTATACATTCAGTGATTTGATGACCCAGATCAACAGAGTGAAAAGTGCAAGGATTTCATAATGGAGCTAGCTTTAGTGTGAATACTGATAACTTTTACAGTAACTTGTCCACATAGTCATTCTTGTGCACATGCAAAAATGTGTGTGTTTCTGTCAGTCTGTCTGTGTGGTGTACAAGTGTATTGCTATATATGTTTGCATACACGCATGTACATATAATGTAGTGTGTATGTATGTGTGTGTGTGTGTGTGTGTGTATATATATATATATATATATATATATATATATATATATATATATATATATTATGCATTCTGTTTGCATGTTTGAGATTTGATTTGTGAGTTCCTGACTTCAAAGACATTAAGTGCAGATAGGGAGAAATTATATTAAATGTAAAATTATTGTATCTTGGAGAATATCTCCCTCTCAAAGGTACATTTATCTCAGATTTAGTAGTCATAAGTAGCTTTGGTAAGGGGGTGCAGGGGGTTCATGAGCAAAAAGCACTTTTAATGTGTAACAGTGAGTTTCCTACTTAGCTGTTAAATGTGTAGACTTGCACTTAATTATTTTACATTTCAGGATTTGCATTGTACAGTTTCAACCTTCCAACAGGGCACTGTGTAAAAGTGCATGTGCCCACTCACATTTGTACATGCACGCTTGTTTTTAGGAGATAATTGTTATGCGTGTGTTCACTGTCCTCTTTCATTTAAACATGGCTGTTGAAGATGATGTCCTTGTTAGATGTATTCAGTAATTAAACTTGCTACATTTCTTAACAAGAGAGTTCCAGTGATTCTGAATGTGAATCTGATGAAGACAGCAGCTGCTCCAGCAGTTCAGATTCTGAGGTCTTCGATGTAATTGCTGAAATTAAGCGTAAAAAGGCTCATCCAGACCGGCTTCATGAAGAACTCTGGTACAATGATCCTGGACAGGTTTGTGTTTGAATGCTTTCTGTTGCCTCTTTTTTGTAGTTAAATTTCTGTGTAAGGAGATAAATTCTTATACATCTGATCTGCTGTCTGGGGTCCTCTGAAATGAATTACAGTTCTTTCTTCTTTTGAGATTCCCAGCTTGTCAAACTTTATTGAGTAACTCTGATCTGTCAGAACCCATCAGGACATTATACTTTACCTAGGAATGCAAACCTAGACCTACTTTTCCCCAGATGTTTAACATTAGATCACTGCTGAGGTAGCCTAAGCTGTTTTGGTCCTGCCCCTCACTGACTGGATACCTTTTGAAAGCTAAAGGGTGCCATCCATGCATTCTGTCTGGAACTCCATATAAATGGAAATTTAGAGTGCCAAAACTCGAGTTTTTTTTGCTGCTGCAATGCGCTCCATTGGCAGGCCCAGTGGAGTTGACAGTTATCTAGTGATCCTTCAAGTCTGGACAAATAAGTCCTCTACTGCGGAAAACCTTCCACTGTTTTTATTTTTCTGAGGAAAACGTTTGCTTTCCTCAGTGAAATGTTATGTTTATTAAGAAGCTAAATGTTTTTGGACTGGCTTTGCATTTTAGCTCTTGAAAATGCTTGTGTAAACCTTTTGATGTTTTTGGACTGGCTTTGCATTTTAGCTTTTGAAAATGCTTGTGTAAACCTTTTGAATAAAAGTTTCCTTTTTAATTTTCCCACAAGTTTTGTAGGTTTGTGTGTTAGGGAAAGGATACTCTGCTTGCGGGGGACTTTTAGTGGTTAACTTACCATTCATTAACTTGTTCAGGCTTTGCTGTCTTCCTTACCTGACAAGTCAACCTCATGCACCGTGGAATGACTGACAGGTTATGGGGTACCTCATTCATAAATATTTGATCTGATATTGTTAATCCTCGTTAATTCTTTACATATGGGTATCTGTTCCGAGCCGGCCATTTTCCAAGCTGGCGTCAGCTTCAAACTCTCAAGCTAAACTCTTACCCACAATTCCCCTCTCCCTGTTACCTCAGATTTCGTTTGCCGCATTGCCATCCGGTCATGTCAAGCTTCTTCTCTTGAGCTAAGTGCAGTCAGTGATTGTTTAATTGCTTTACAAATTACTTTTCTGTCAGAAAAGTTAATATTTTATTGTCTCTTGCCCTATTGCATCTAGCGTTCATAATTTCAGGTTTTCTTCTCTGTCCTTTACTTACCCTTTTTACCGCGAGGTAATTTCTCCTTACCATCATTGGTAATCCCTTTCTTTTCTTTTTCATACCTTCGGATACTCTCTTGTACCATTGTTGGTACTTTTCTTTTTGTTAATATGGCAGATAAAAAGGGTAGTCCGGGGTTTAAGCGGTGTTCTGATTGTGGACACAAACTGCCTACTTCTGATGCACACTCTTTGTGTTTATTGTTTGGGAGCTTCCCATTTATCTGTTGAACCATCTTGTACTATATGTGAAAACTTTTCTAATAGAACTTTGTTAGAAAGGAAAAATAAGCTGATTCTGAAGGGACTTCTAAAATCTCCCTTTTCAGAGGCTATTTCTGGGTCAGAGGTCTCAACCCCTCCAAAAACACATAAGAAAATGCATGTTTCTACTAAGGTTAAATCCTTGCCTTTGTCTACGGGTTCTGTAATTAGGAGGCATGTTTGGCTAAAGGAACAAAATCTGCCTGATCATGTTAAAGTTCAATTACTAGATGCACCTTTACAGCATGATACTTGGTGTTAAGGCAGAAGAGGTGTTAAAGAAAATGGAGGACAAAGCTAAATCAATGCAAACTGTCAAAGATTTTTTTTACAAGCACAGCCACCTAGGTTTAGTAGACACTGTCCTACAAAAAATTGGTCCTTTCCTGTGTCAGACAGACTTCAAAGGG
Organism: Protopterus annectens; assembly: GCF_019279795.1. Classification (NCBI taxonomy): domain Eukaryota; kingdom Metazoa; phylum Chordata; order Ceratodontiformes; family Protopteridae; genus Protopterus; species Protopterus annectens. The sequence continues at coordinate 1,096,698,308 of NC_056731.1, read as the reverse complement.
GCAGACCCAGATGCCCTAGGGGCAGATCCCAGGCGCAAGGTTCTTACAGACTCAAGCAATGGGGTGCCTCTACCTCCAAAGCTGGAGACGATAGATCACAAACCTACAGAAAACAGCCTCAATGACTTCCTCCTGCTTGCACCAAGCACTTATCTTCTGGCAGCTCCCTTAAGGGGAAAATTAGCACTTTTTGCTCAAAATTGGCACATCATTACCCAGGACAAGTGGGTTCTAAACATAGTGTCACAAGGCTACAATTTCCATTTCCATACTCTGCCAAAGGCAAACGGCTGGCGATATCTGCCAAAAAATCAATGGGCAGAGGCTCAAAAACAAGTCTCATCCCTCATGGACATGGGGGCCATTCAGCAAGTACCAGAGCAAGAAGAGGGACAAGGTTTTTACTCAAGACTGTTCTTGGTACCCAGAAAGGACATACTGGACCTATCTATTCTGAATATTTTTCCTGGATATTCCAAAATTCAAAATGTTGACCTTGCAACAGCTTCTGCCCATGCTGGGCAAGAATGCTTGGCTTGTGACTTTGGACCTAAAAGAGGCATACCTGCATGTTCCAATCAGACAACCATGCAGAAAATACGTCAGATTCAAGGCAGGTTCAATGCATTACCAATTATCTGCACTGCCCTTTGGCTTATCTACTGCGCCCAGGGTCTTTACAAAGTGCCTGGCACCAGTAATTGCATTCTGCAGACAAAGAGGTATACAAATATACCCTTACTTGGACGACTGCCTCATTCAAGCAGAGAACAAGGACATTCTTATTCAACATCTGGCGTTCCTGAAAAGACTTCTAACATGCCTAGGGTACACAGTCAACAAAAAGAAATCAAAACTAGTACCATCACAAGAGATTACATTCTGGGTGCAAGTTTGAATACAACTGCCCAGATGGCTTATCTCATGCCAGACAAACAAAGGCAACTATCTATTTCAAAATTTTGGCAACAAAGACCCAGTTATCTGCAAGAACAATTCTGCAGGCTTTGGGCTTCATGGCATCCTGCATCCTATTAATTCCATATGCAAGACTGCATATGAGGAAACATGAGTGGTACCTAAAAAGTGTTTGGACTCAACATTCACACAGCCTGGAAGCAGTCATTACTCTCATCCCCTGCCTGCAACAGGAGTTTCGATGGTGGGCAAAGGCTTGTCACCAGAACAAGGGACAACCATTCACATTACCTCCAGCCAGGCAGACACTAACAACGGATGCCTGGGGAGCCCACATGGCAGGAAAAGGTATACAGAGCACATGGTCCTCAAACCAAATGCATCTACATATCAATCAAAAAGAGATGCTAGCTGTACAAAATGCCCTGACAGCCTTCAAGGACCAACTTCATCCGGGACAACTACTGCTAAAGACAGACAACACCACGGTCATGTGGTACACAAACAAGCAGGGGGGCACACATTCTTACCCCCTTTGCAGACTAGCCATGACTTTGTGGGACACAGCTTTGACTTAACCAAGTACATCTGCAGGCACAATTCCTGCCAGGAAAGGAAAATACTCTGGCAGACGAACTAAGCAGAAACCTCATGGATCCCCACGAGTGTAAACTGGATCCACAAGTCTTCAGCATGATAACAAGGAAATGGGGATGCCCAGACATAGATCTGTTTGCCTCCCCTCTCAATTACCAACTAAAAAGATTCTGCACAAGGACTTACCACAGACAAGCATGGAAAGTGGATGCCCTAGCTTTCAGCTGGAAAAACCTATCAGTATATGCCTTTCCTCCACTCCCCAAGGTGCTCCTAAAGGTCAGGCAGGAGAAGCCAAGGATGATACTGATTGCCCCCAGACTGGCCACACCAGTACTGGTATCCAATACTAAGGAACATATTTCTATACCCAGCTTGGACCTTACCTCAAATACCTCATCTACTGTCCCAGCAAAACAATCAGATCATGCACAACCAACTCAGGACTTTAAACCTGGCAGCATGGCGGATAATGTAGTCATATAAAACACACCTCTCAGCAAAGCTGTGATGGATGTCATTCTGGAAGCCAGAAGGCCTAGCACTAGAAAGTCTTATGCTGGAAAATGGAAGAGATTCTGTGCCTGGAACCAGGCACAAGGAACTGATACAGCTGTACCAAATATTCCTCAGATTTTGTAATACTTAACTGAGATGCTGGACAAAGGCCTATCTTTTTCATCTATTAAAATTCATGCCTCTGCTATTTCAGCTCATTACAATACAGAGCCATCAATCTTTTCTCATCCTTATTAAAGCAGTACCTCAGAGGAGTCAAACATTTAAGGCCTCCAAGGAGATCACCAATGCCTGCATGGGACCTCAACTATGTCTTGGAAAAACTCACCCTGCCTCCTTTTGAGCCAGCTGCTACTGCTGATATAAAGTTTTTATCTTGGAAAACAGCTCTGCTCCTAGCAATAACTTCTGCAAGACGAGTTTCAGAGCTACAGGCACTCATGGCTGTGGAACCTTTTATCATTTTTTATCGAGACAGGGTCTCCCTGAGGACAAGCCCAACATTTATGCCTAAGGTGGTGTCCAGTGTGGCTCTTAACCAAACTATTCATCTGCCAACTTTTTATCCAAATCCACAGAACAAGGGGGAGAGAATTCTTCATTCTTTCGACGTACACAGACAGCTTAGATTCTACTTGGACAGAACCAAAGTTTTCAGAAAGACAGAGCAATTACTAGTGACATATGCTGCAGGATCACAAGGAAGGGCTATCTCAAAGCAGACTATTTCAAAGTAGATAGGCCACTGCATTCGTTTCTTCTATTTACACCATGGCAAGCCAGTGCCTAGGGGCATTAGGCCACATTCAACCAGAGCTGCAGCCACTTCAGCAGCCTTTCTCAGGGGAGTACCAACCAAGGACATTTTAGAAGCTGCTACTTGGAGTTCAGTGCACACCTTTACAAAACACTATCATCTGCCACTCTACTCTAAATCCAGGGCAGGCTTTGCCACTGCAGTTCTGCAGGGCCTCATAACCGCTCCTAATGCTGTTTAGCTCCAACCTCCCAACCATAGCTTTGGGACTCTACCCAAATGTAATGACTGCAACAGTGAAACACGAAGAACATAGTACAGTTGTGTGCACTTACCATAAATGTAGATGTTCGAGTATTCACTGTTGCAGTCCAGGTTACCCACCCGCCATCCCCCTTTTCTTCTGATGGAACCTATCTTTCCTTCTCTGATTTATACAACCTATGTGGTGTATTTGCTTGTAGATGAAGGTAAAGTTTATATTGGTGCATGTAATTTATATATATATATATATATATATATATATATATATATAAATTTTGGCTACCCTTTTAGGGGGCACCTGACATCTGGGGCAAGAAAAACTAAAGAAAATGGCATCGGCTGCTTCTTTTATACCCCCTGACGACCTGACGTCAGGGAAGGGGTGACAGCAGCCGACGCAGGACCCAGGACTTTGGAATTCAGGCCAACTGAAGGAAACCTGCCAGCAGGATTACCCAAATGTAATGACTGCAACAGTGAATACACTCGAACATCTACATTTATGGTTAAGTGTACACAACTGTACTTTTCTCCTTTCTTTTTTTCCTCCTCAGCCAATCACTCTCCACCAGTCTGTAGCCAGTTTATCTTTATCAGATTGTCTCCATGGAGATATGAGAACCAGTCAGCCAGTTTCTCTCTATCAGATTGTTTCCATGGAAACATGAAGGCTAGCTGCAGAATTGTTACTGAGCATATACATATATTTCCTAGAAAAAAACTCATAATTTTCAGTGTTCTTTTTCATTTACTTGCTGTCTCTTAAAACTTTTTACTAAATCGAAGTTCTTTAATCCAGTCATTCCTGCATGCAAGAACAAGAACAAGCACATTATTTTTTCTTTTATCATGCTTTTTAACCAGGCTTTTTTTTTTTTTTTTTTTTTTTTTTTTACATTGCAGTGCCTACACTTCTTAAAACTGAACAAAAAGAGAGAAGAAGGGAGAAAAAAAAGAACAGCAGCATTTGTTTACATATCCAATTACACTTAAAAATAACTAAAAAAGACTTTACAAATCACACAATCTGTACTATTTAAGGAAGAACATCTTTACTTACGTTAACTTTCTCCCTCCTCTTCCCCTCCCCAAAGCATGTTTCCATACGTTAATGACATGAAGTAGGACATATGCTTTCGACTCCCCCACAAGTCCAACAGAGTCTGAAAAAGTCGAATATTTCCAGATTTTCTTGTTCTGTCATATTTCACAAAAATTATTGCATTGTAATCCCATGTTAAGTTGCTGGTTTTATTGCTATTTATCTCCAAAATCCTGTCTCTGCTTCATTTCCAGTGTAGTCTCGATTCTTCTAGTCAGCTCTTGTGCTCCCTTCCTTCTCTCCAACTTTTTCCATTGAAAAGGTTTCACAGGTACAGTCACTCTGTGGTCTTTATTACCAGAACAAGAAGCAGAATCTCCTTCTGTTTCACATCTTGCCTTTTGTTGGACATACTTTTGTATTTCCTCCTTAGGATGTACTTCATAAAATGATTTTGTTCCTTCAGGGAAGAATGTGCTGTAAGTGGATTGGACACTCTAAATTGGCCCTAGGTGAATGTGTGTGTGTTTGTGTGCCTTCTGTGGAAGGTTGGGCACCGGGCTGGCAACTCGACACACTAAAACTCCACTGCCAATCATGAGCGGACAGGTGATCCGCTGTGGCAACTCCTAACCGGGAAAAAGCTGAAAGAAGAAAGGAAGAATACCTTAAAGACAGCTGGGTACATCAGTTTGAATCTCACACATGCATCTCTACATTCTCTGAATAGTGGAATAAAGTTGCTCCTCTTCTATCTGGTGTATAGTGAGTAGTCATTCTCCACAAACACTCTGCTGTCTTTCACTTTTAGTACTTTGTCCTTCTGCCACAGTTTTGTCAGAATCAACTCCTCCTTCTGGTTGGATTTCATCTTTACTATTAAAGGTCTACATTGCTTTCTTATAGCCAGGTTTGGAGCATACACACTATGTGCACTTTCGACTAACAACTTGTGCTGTGTAACACCAGTCCAGTTGCTTATTTGTGCTTTCATAAAGTTAATGCAGTCTGTTCATTCCAACTTCTCTGGTATAGCTGAAAATCTCAGGTTTCTGTCCTCTAATTCTATTATTTTTAGAAACCTCTCTTCCTGAACAGTTTCAAATTCAGCCATCCTTTTCATCATTTTGACTTCTGATTTTTGCAGCTTTAGCATCTTATCTTAATATCTGTTTAAAGCTTCTTACATTTTTTCCAACCTTTTGTTGTTTGTGTTGATATACTCCATCAGTGTTTTATTTTAACCAGGTCTGTATACAGTTGTCTTACATCTACCTGCAGGTTATTGGAAGTCACTTCTGAAGGTTGCATTGCTTTTAGCTGAAGAACTGCAGCACTTTCTCCAGTCAGGGTTTCTTCCTCACTTTTTGTAACTGATGTTTTCCATATCTTCTCTATTTCTTTATTCCTGGCATCCAGACAATGCACTTACTAGCCAGTTACAGAAATTTACCAATAAACACAGGTCTACTGACCTTCTCTGCTGAGTTTCTGTTTTCATACTGGGAGAGCTAGAAGTAAGCTGTTACTCGGTGTGCAGCCATCTTGGAAGTCCCCTTTCATTGGTTCTTACGACATTCATCAGGCAAAGTTCTTGTGGACAGAGCTGAGCTGTATCCTTTGGAGATACTCAAATGGTGCAGAGAGATTCTTCTTTGAATTCTGACCAACCACAGTCAGGAATTCCTAGGAAGAGGGCATGTAAGAGAAAGCACGTAGACTCCCCCGTGGAGTCCTTAACATCAAATACTGAATTAGATAAAGGAAAGAGTTCCCCTGATCCCCTCCAGAAGATGTCACTTCAGGATAAATCGTCAAATCAGTGAAGCATATGGGGCCTTGGTCAGCTGACCCACCCTTTTTGGATTAAAAAGTTCTCTTCGAGGTATATGGCCCTTCTTCTTCTACTTGAGTGATAACCGCTGCTGGACCAGCTCTTGGATTTGGTCTCCAGGAAAGCGTGGCTGGAACCAGTTACATCAGAGGTAGTCCCCAGGTAGAGCAGCTACTTTGCTATATAGGGATAAATTCCTGACTACAGCCCAGCTGACCTAGGTTCAGTTAGCAGCTTAGGCAACTGCCCAAGTGGCAGGTGAGGAGTAGGTGTTATTATCCTGGGGAGGGACATCTCAAGGACATTCCCAACATAATCCCTGATGGCATCTGGGGACATGTCAAGAAAGGGGCAGAGTCCAAAATGGGATTGGGATGGGGACTTAACTGAGCTGCCTGTCAGACTGGCTGATACATGAGCATTTTCCCATTGCACACCTGTCCTCTAAACACAACCAAGATATCACGGGAGAAGGGATATGAGGTAGAGCATAAAATGAAAATCCTCTGGAAGATGGTGTGGTGGCCACACCCCTCAGGACACACTTAAGAACCTTGCTGGCTCCAGCCCACATGGAGAAAGTTTTGAGGTGCTGAAGACGACTGGTATAACTGGCAGTGCTGTAGGATGCAGGAGGAAAAGCGAAAAAAAAAAGGCAATCCTCAAGAATGAGTGCAAACATTTACGGGCACTTAACGATAAACAGCAGTGGTTGAAAGATATGGTGGATTCAATGATAGTTGCAGCAGCCACTAAAAAGGAATTTACTGATGAGTCCACAACTTACCCCAACCAAGGAATCTAAGAAAATACGCAGGATGGGAAAGCGTGCTTACATATTGGGTGCTTTTGTTCCAAAAGCGTTAAACTACTTAACACACATGTATCAGCTCTAAATGGCCTTAGCAAAGCAAGATGTGGATACTTTGGAAGAACCCTTGACTCAGCAATCTAATAAATAATATAATGTAGCTGATGGAGCAGCCAAAGCAGCAGGCTTTGGCTTCATCATGAATTGTCATGCATAGCCCTTTCCTTGTGACATTGTGGAAAGTTTCAAGGCATCCTTCATGAATCCCACCTTCAATGTATCCTCTCTTATTGGTCCAGCAGTTAAGGATAATAATGAGTTATGAGCAGGATAGGAAAACACTGTCTGTGCTTGCTTTCAGGCTTGACAAGCCTCACTGATCATTTAACAAGAATCATAATGGTTTCAAATCCTAATGGTTTAAATGTTTCCAGTGCTAACACTTAGACTCCTCCTCATACAGGGGAGGCCGTGGCAGAAGTAGCCTGTTCATTGGACTCAACCTGTAGTTAGAGGTACGCAAAATCATGGGTAAAGGGAACACTTTCAAGGCGGGCAAAGCAGCATCTCTGAAACGTTGCCCGGCTGTCCATCTCTGGAAGCCATTTGGGTGGGGGGCAGTTATCTCTGAACCTTCCCATGTGGATGGCCTTCATTATTTATTTATTTATTTCCAGTTTGATTACTGGGGAAGTCCAGTGGGTCAGACTGACCCATTTTCAGTGGAGACCCGGGGAGAAAGGCTCCAAGATACATAATACAGATAAGGTACAGAAATACACGGATGTCAGTCTTCCATAGTATGGAAACGGTTACAAGTAAGTACCTTGAAAATATGCATAATAAGAAGAAAAGCATTGAGTGTGGACTTATTGTGTATACATTTTCTTTAGTGTGCACACTCAGATATTAGGTGAGAAGATGTTTTATATACATACTTTTAAGTAAAATGAGAATACACTATACATGCACAATTTCAGAAAAGAAATTAGTAATGGAAAGCTGTATACAATGTTTACAATGTTGAACCATAAGAAATAAGCAGCTAATAGAGAAAGGAGAGCAAAGAAAATGCTTGTGGGATCATAGCTGAAGGAGAGTTATAGAGGTTATCGATAGCTATTGTTATTGTATTGATAGTTATTAATAGCTAATGGAGGAGGGAGAGCTTAGAAAATGCTCATGGGAGCATAGCAGAAGGAGAGTTATTGAGGCCTTAGGAACCTGAGGGGGGAAACCCCCAGGAGCATAGCTGAAGGAGAGTAGTTGAGGGCTTAGGAACCTGAGTGGGAAAACCCCCCAGGGGAATGGACTAAGGAAGATTAGGTTGGATGGTGGCAGTTGCATTTCCATTTTGTGGCCAGGTGTTTGGTAAGCTGAGTTTTGAAGTTTTCTAAGTTTGGGATGCTTCTTAGAGAGGGAGGAAGGGAATTCCATTTTTTGCCTAGAGAGACAGCGAGGAGAAGTTGGCCTGCTGTACTTTTGGGTTTGGGGGTAGCAATTAGGTTTTGATGCTTGGATCTGAGAGTTCTATTGGGGGTGTAATGGGGGAGGATATTAGTTAGTGCTGGACACTTAGCTGGGTGATATACAAGACTGTGTGCAGTGGTAAGTTGGAGAAAGTCTGGGAGTTCAAGCCTCTTTAGGGATCTTAGGGTAAGGCAGTGATGGGTAGAAGGCTTAGATTTGGTAGCAAATTTTGAGATTTTATTATAGCAGTTTTCTAGTTTGAAGGAAATAGAGGAGGATAGGTTAGTTAGCATCATCATCAGTACGAATAAGTCCAAAGTATCATATAGAGAGAATGTCTCATACCATTTTCCCAGAAACTGTGTCCATAGATGCTGCAGTTATCCAACCTTCCACCCGGACTGAAGTCAGTGACATTTTGAGAGGTTTTCTCCCTCCTGCAAAAGAGGATCATCCAGAAGGTCCTGCCAGACCAGAGAGGGTAAGGAATCTATTTAAATTTCTTTTGTTTCCAAAGAAAAACAAGGACCTCAGGCCAGTTTTGGATCTCAGAGGCTTAAACCTCTTTGTAAAAAAGACCCAGTTCATAATGGTCATGGTGTTATTTAATTTCCCATGCTTCAAGGCAAATGCTCGGATGTGCTCAGCAGACCTCCAGGGAGCCTTTCTCCATGAAAAAATTGCAAAGGATTCCAGGAAGTTCCTGTGGTATTAAGAACAGGAACTAATCACTTTTAATTCACTACCATGCCCTTCAAATTCACAGCTGCACCCCGGGTGTTTACCATGTTCACGATAGTGGTTGCAGTCCACCTGTGACTGAGGGATCTGGGTCTTACCATACCTGGACGGTTGGTTTCTTGCTGCAGCATCCAGACAGTCCTTAATAGAATCCAGAAATTGCTGTTTGCAGATCTGCCTATCCTTAGACATTTCTGTCAGTTACCAAAAGTCACACCTTCATTGGAACCACCTGGACGCATCCTCTTGCTGAGTATCCTTCGTGGATCTCTCTTGGAAAGAAAGGCAGTGCAAGCATTATATCACCAGCAAAATCCCTCCGCTTTTCAGGTGTTAAAAGTCCTAGGATTGATGGCAGCAGTAATTGCAATGGTCCATTACGCCATATACCATACAAGAATCCTCCAGTGGATGAATTCTGTGCAGTGGTCACAGCTCACAGCCACAGTTCACAAAACCCAGATTTGTAGCAATTTCTTGAACTGGTGGCTGACTTTACCCTTATTACAGATGAGAAAACAATTCATGTACACCAACCCAGCTACAGTCATAACCACAGACATCCCTGCCTGCATTTGGAGGGCATTTCAAGGAGAAGATGGTCCAAAGTCAGTGGAACCAGGCTGAGGCCAATCTGCTCATCAGTATTCCAGAGATGAGAGTGGCCCTTCTAGTGTTGCAGGTCATCACCTCTTAACTTCGAGAGTGATAGTGATACAGTCAGACATTCTGTCAGTGATATGGTGCATCAACAATCCATCCTTTTTCTCTTGAGTGTTCCGTAAATTAAGAGGTAGCTATAGAAATATTCAGGCAATAGAGCCTTTGTTGCTGTGATTTGTTCACCTCTTCCTTAAACACCTCATCTGGGATAGTCACCCAGAAATGCTCTGCTCTACCATTTTTCCCTGGTTTGCTGTACTCCTTCCATCATCTTTCCTTCATAACCAAGCTCCTTCAGATTGGCATCTGTCTGCGATTCTTGTTGCTTCATTCTGACCAAGACAAATTTGGTTTCCCCTGCTAAAGTCTCTTATGAGGATGCCCCCCCCCCCCGGCTTCTTCTGCATCTACACTGTCACCCTTCCTGTCAGCCTTACCAGAACCTTCACAATGTTATGTTTTTTCCATTTCTCTTAATGGCCATTCTTCCATTTCAGAGAAAGTGATTCATTATCATTTGTGCTTCTCAATAGAAGGCCACTCAAAGCATTTTCAAGAGCAAATGTAATCGATTTTCTGTCTGGGAATATAGCTGAGGTTTTAATTCATGTTGCATTTCCTTAGTAGACGTCCTGAACTTCCTGTCTTCAATCCTTCGATTATGGCTGTAGGTACTTTATCATGGAAGTACAATTGGCAGCCATTTCCAGCTACAACCCTGATTTTCACAACAGTAGGGTAGCTTCTTGTAAGGTGTGCAAAACCTTTCTGAAGGAGGGGATTCTTCCCTCTTCCCATCTGTTAAGCAGCCGACACTTTTTGGAATTTGAATTTGGCTTTCGCATGTCTAACCAAAGCTCCAGTAGAACCAGCTTCCTCTGTATACCTGAAGTGTTTGTCTTGGAAAACAGTATTTCTCATGGCTGTTGGTCAGATAAACGAATATCAGAAATGCACATATGGTCCATCTCTCCACCTTATCTGATCTTACATAAAGATAGTCTAAGAACATGTCCTTCCTTTATTCCTAAGGTGACTTTTGAGAACAGTATTAATCAATCATTCAATCTACTTGTGCTATTCCCAAATTACTCCAACAAAGGAGGAGCCTTTGGTGCTTTGATGCATATATGTCTCCTATCATGATTCCACCCAGGATTGAAAAGTACCTTAGGATTCTGCCCCAGCAGTTCGATTGGATGGACTGATAAAACAGGATGTGGAAGTTATGTACGTACCATAATGCTATTTCCTTTTCATCCAAGCCTATCCAGTAAGCCATCTCTCATACTCTTTGGTAGGTTATTGCTGTTTTCCTGATGTGTGTGTGTGTGTGTGTGTGTGTGTGTGTGTGTGTGTGTGTGTGTGTGTGTGTGTGTGTGTATCATAGCTTAGCAGCTGTAACTCTGCAAGCCATTCCCGGGAAATTACTATCAAATTGGTCAGTATTATGTTTCTGTAAATCTAATGCAGTACCAGATACAATTGATGTAGCTCAATCTTTTCTTTCTTGAAAGGTGATTTTAACTTGGCAGTCTTGCTTGGTATCTTCCTTAAAGTTTGTAACCGAGACCTGCGGAACTTGGATAAAAGCAAAAATCGTAATAAATGGTCCAACCTCACTGACCCAGAGTCTGATGCCCTTAAGGCACTGAGCAATGATTGAATACCGAATAACGTACTGGTTTTGTTATGGAACAATTTGAGTATGCTGCCAAGTTATTGTCTGCTTTGAGCCATAATGAATGTTATGAGTGTGTTGACTTACTTAGTGTCTGTAAACAATTTACTGTTTATAAACTGTTAAGTGATTGCCTGCATAACAACAAAATTACCTTTGAAGAATGTAATTTTCTGTATGTAGCCAACCCTAATCTCGGCAAATTCTTTGACATCTCAAAGATCCATAAAAACCCCAGAGAACCCCCTTTTAGACACATTATCTCCACCAGAAAAACAAAGGCCGAGAACATCTCCCAGTTTGTAGATGCCTTCCTCAAACCCATAGTGCAGGCCACCCCCTTTTACTTAACAGGATTCCTGTCAGTTTCTTAATGAACTACACCAACTGCACATTTCCACATAGGTTCAGCTAGTGACCCTAGAAATAGTCACTTTACACCAGTGTACCGAATAACAAAAGACCCCCACCAGGTGCTTCCTTATCAACTTCTCCACTCTGAGCAAAAGTAAAATAGGCACCTTATGTGACCTAATCTTGGCAGATAGGCATAGCAGCTTTTTTCATTTTAATGGTAAAGTTTACCAGCAGATTAAAGGCGTAGCTATGGGGTCTAAAATGGCCCCAGCCTATGCCAGCATTGTTCTAAAGTACCTGTGAAACTGAAAAACTTGTTAAATTATAGGGCTTCAAAAAAGTTAAAATGTACTGTCACTGTATAGACAAAATTTTTTTCATCTGGCAGGGATCCAAGTCCAAACATGATGCCTTCATAAATATGCTTGCTAACAGCATTGACTTCTAGTCTTTTACCACTGGTACTAAAGCACAGTTCCTGGACACACAAATTTCCCTTGACACTGAAACCCTAAACTTCAATCCAACATTGATCGCAAAAAAACTTGCAGGAACAACTTCCTGGAATACACTAGTCAGCACTCCTTCTTAATGAAGGCCATCATAGTTAGAGGGCAGTTCATCAGACTTTCTTGCATCATCAGCAAAGATGTAGTCTTTATGAATGATTGCTCCTTTCTGAGCAACATGTTTCTCCACAAAAAATACCCCAAGTCTCTCCTTGACTGGATTTTCTTGGAAGTCTCTCAAGGCCGATCTTCCAAATTCAAACCCATTCTCAATTTCGAGTTCGAAACGGCCCCCAAACCATCCCCAGAGACTGATCTTACTCTGTTTCCTCCTGCCCGTTAGCTACGATATGTTCCATATCAGGAACATCATTACAAAAAAACTGTGATATTACTCAGAGCAGCAGGGAGCTTTCTCAAGTCCTGGGCAATAGCCTGACGTTCTGTTTCAAAAGAACTAGGACCCTCAGATGTTCTTTTGAGATGCACAGCAAACCCTTCCCATTAACAATCCCTGATGCTAACCCCAACCCCAGGGGTATGTTTACCTGCGATACCTGCATGGCGTGTAGATATATTTACAAAGACACTCTATTTATTCAAACACTGTAATTTTAAAGTATGTATTAATTGTTTTTTTCAACTGCCATAGCAACAGTTCAGTGTATAATGGCATCTGCATGCACTGTGATTTTTACGTCAGGAAAAACCATGCCGAAACTATCGAAACCGATCAAGGAGCACTGTGCTGCAGTCGGAAATACACACCTTTAGACTCCACTAGTGAAACCCAGTGAAACACAGTCCAACCTGCACCAACTTCCAGTGCTTTTAACTTCATCATCCTTGAGCAAGTTGACCATTGTTTTGGCGAGGAGGACACCTTGCTCAAAGTACGCAAACTCAAATGGCAATGCTTGCTCAATGCGGAGACCCCATCAGGCTTAAACAAAACTGCAACATCAGGTGCTTGCGTCGTCGGCTACAGTAAGCCTGGTCAGCATCCCCCATCACAGACTAATCTTGTACTATTCGTAATATGTGCTACTGTAACCTAAACCATACTTCGACTGCCTCCACTACCTCAAACTAATCATATGCTATTCCCATCAATGACTGTAACTCAGCCCACAAATTTTATGTAAGTAATGTATGCTCTGCTCTACTATTTATTCTCTTAGAATCTTACCACATTTATCTTTTTCGTCTAAGTTTATGATGACGTTCTTTCAATAAATAAGAACACAAGTGCAAAATACCTGTTCGATGTCATCCTTCAGCAGGGTCCAAGAAGTTTTATTGTTTTACATGTATATATTTATATGTAAAATAAATGTATGTGTGTGTGTATATGTATATATACATATGTGTATATATTTGTGTCTGTATATTTATATATATATATATAAATATATATATGTATATATTTTTAATGTGTGTGTGTGTGTGTGTGTATATATATATATATATGTGTGTGTGTATGTATGTATATATATATATATATATATATATATATATATGTGTGTGTGTATATATATATATATATATATGTATATATGTGTGTGTGTGTGTATAGATATATATATCTATATATATATATCTATATATATATATATATATATATATGTGTGTGTGTGTGTGTATACATATAGGTTTACTATTGAAAGTACGAAACTGCATCCGTCGACCAATAATAATGTTTACCCTAAGTGCAGAATTTGTACTATCGAAATCCCAGTCGGTGAGAAAATTAAAACATCAACGCCGTAGTTCGATGTGTTCGACAGAGCAGAAGGTGATGTCACTCACCTATGCTACGCTCCTTAACATACTGTTACACTCTACAGTCAGTCGTACATTTTTATCATTCTGCAGGGGAGCAAGCCCCCCTGCACTTCATATGTGGGGCTGCCCCCCATACCAGGGTTGCCACCTTTTAACAAGGGCAAAGTGGGACATGGGGGTGTGGTCAACAGGATAGGGGTGTGGCCAGCACGACACTGGCCACACCCCCACCACGACATCACCAGAGTTGTTAAAGGAGATGCAGTATTATAGAGGAATGGAGCAAAAAAGAGTTTACAGTTTGAAAAAGGTCAAATAGTAAATGAGGTAATGTAGGGGGCATTTTGGCCATTGAAGACTAACATTAACACAGCTTGTAGAAAATGAAATGCATTATTTTTACCACTGAACATGCCCACCACACCCCACAAGACAAAAATGTTAACCATATTCACTGAACCAAAAACAGTAAAATGAATGAGAATGCACAGTGGATACCATAGACCTAATTTAGCTTTTGACCACAGCAGTTAAGAAATGTATGGCACTAATTTACACAGCGCAATGATCTATTAATAAACATGCCCAACAGCAGCACTGCTCATAATCTGATTATAATGAAAACAGTAAATAAGTATGTTGAAGACATCACTAAAACACAAAATAAAAACTTTGCTACTTAGATGCAAACTACCCTGTAACATGGTTTAGCACAATCTCAAATACATTGCATTAACTTCAGAGCATCCATCCACAAAAAAAAAATAAATGGGAAAAAAGTCCAAACATTTTAACTTTAAAACTACAATGTACAGCAGACTCCATGGGCTCCTTTTACTTCAAAACATAGCAATTAATCCAGCACAGCAATGCAATAAACAGGCCCAAGTAAAAGTAACACACCCATATTCACATTACAAGCAAAACAGTACATTTTAACCTTATTAAAAATGCATAATAAATTAAATGCACACATTTACAAGTATAAATGAAAACAATCTTGAAACAGCCTTTGGCAAATTGGCAACGTGTACCTACTAGAATAATAAATGAATTACATTAACTGTTAACATTCCCCCTCAAAAGGTAGACTTGTACCACATAGACATGGACTTGCAGGAAACAGGAAAAATTACCTAAACAGTATATCGTAACTTCCTGAAAACAGCATTATAGTGCATATTTCCATACAAAAAAAGTACAAACTATGCTCAAACAGTTCCTATATGCATACAGACAATACCCAGAAAAAGCTACGACAATAGAAATGCATCACACTAAGTTTATATTTCACTGCCCCCCAAAAGAAACAAACAACTTCTATACACAGTTCAGCCTTTTAAAAGTAATGCGTCCAAATCATACCCCCAAGCATAATAACAATTACATATACATTCAGGTTTTATATCTTTAAAAACTACTACTCAAAAATATCAAACTAACTACTACAGATTTAAATATTGCGTACTGCACCCACCATCTGCCTTTAAACATTAAAAAAATTAAACCACAATATATTCCCATTTTAAACTAGTACAAAAGTCTCAAAATAACCACTGCACAGATTTAAATACTACATCCCCATCTACCACTAAACATTAAAAACTTAAATAAAGCACACTATTCCCATTTTAAATAACTAAAGCCACAAAATGCAATTATCTACTTACCACTCACAGTTATTGCTGGGCTGGCTGGCTCCCTTGCTGGCTTCTTTCCTGGCTGGGCTGGGCTGGCTACCTTGCTGGCTGGGCTGGGCTGGGCTGGCTACCTTGCTGGCTGGGCTGGGCTGGCTAGGCTGGCTCCCTTGCTGGCTAGGCTGGCTCCCTTGCTGGCTTGGCTGGCTAGGCTGGCTCCCTTGCTGGCTTGGCTGGCTGGCTAGGCTGGCTCCCTTGCTGGCTTGGCTGGCTCCCTTGCTGGCTAGGCTGGCTCCCTTGCTGGCTTGGCTGGCTGGCTGGCTAGGCTGGCTCCCTTGCTGGCTTGGCTGGCTGGCTAGGCTGGCTCCCTTGCTGGCTTGGCTGGCTGGCTAGGCTGGCTCCCTTGCTGGCTTGGCTGGCTGGCTAGGCTGGCTCCCTTGCTGGCTTGGCTGGCTGGCTGGCTGGCTGGGCTGGCTCCCTTGCTGGCTTGGCTCCCTTGCTGGCTTGGCTGGCTGGCTAGGCTGGCTTCAATGGTGAAAAAAAAAAATCAGATCTTTTGTCGGGACTCGCAGCTGCTATAGAGCTTAGTGCTCTACAGCTGCGACCTTTATGGGGCTCTTCAGAAGAAGTTCCCGCCCCCTACGATGGCTGCAGCCAATTACTGTGCTGCATTACCACCCGGACCTAGCAGAGAATCCCTCTAACTGCAGGTCCGGGTGGTGACGTAGCCGCATTGCCGTGGAAAAACCGGAAGTATTTTCGGCTTTTCCACGGCAATTTTAAAATGCGAAGCGCTGCAAGCGCAAAGGGGAAAAAACGGGACTTTTAAAGTCCCACGCTTGGTGAGCGCGGGAAGCGGGATGAGAGCACTCAAACCGTGAGTGTCCCGCTGACAACGGGACGGGTGGCAACCATACCCCATACCCCCTGTAAATTTGATATACCAACTCCGAGATCATATTACAGTGGAGGAAATGGGTTATTTCCCTCTTCCTCACTGAGCCATGATTTCCACTCAATGCCGAACTCAGATACATGAACCGCACTAACCCATTCGCTGTAGTATAGTTGATGTTTTCTGGTTCAGCATTCTGCCCTTATTCTCCTCTTTTTTTTTTTAACCATTACTGGTATTTTTCGTATGCTTCGTACTTCTATAGTACCATTGTTGGTGTATTCATTTTATACATATATATATATATATATATATATATATATATAAAAAAAATCTTTATTCCATGTTCTATTTCACCTGATGTAATGTCTGCGAAGCCTTCTGGTTGCAAGAAGTACAGGGCTTGTGGCCACAAGATTCCTTTGTCAGATACACATTTTTAAATGCATGTATTGCTTAGGCCCATCACAGCTTGACGCTAGTTGTCATATATGTAAGGGCTTTAACCCTAAGTCCCTTGTAGATAGAAAAAGCAAACTGATACTCAGACTCTTGCTATCCTCTAAATCTACATCTTCATCAGCATCATCTGGGGCTCAATCCCCTAAAAAAAAACAGAGAAGAAGAATTCTAGGAAGCATTCCTCGGAACCAACCACTTCATCGGCGCCGAGTTTGGAAACTCTTTTGAAATTTGTTAAGACTTTGGATCCAAGGTCATCAGATCTGAAAATCAGAACAGAAAAATCTCTCTGGATCTGATCTGCACTCTTGACCCTGGATTCATTTACCTCCAGACTACCTTCCCCCTTCTTGTAGTGGTCTCTGAGGCATCATCATTTGAGACATTCGTTTCAGTGATCCACGAGCTAGTAGAAGCGGCTAAGTAAGATCCGAGAATGGGATCCGAATCCAGGAGTTGAGGAAGAATGAAAATGGACAGCTCAGATGGAACGTTACAGTGAGTATATAACTTATTTTTTGACAATTAGAAAGTTTTCTTAGGCTTTGTTGATTAGTTTAGTTAGATAGTTTAACCTTAGAGTTAAGGACTTTGGTCTGTATATCTTTAAAAAAAGGATTTTGTAACAGTTATTGTAATAGATCTAGTTAAATTAGAATTACAGTTAGAAGTAGCAAGATGATGTTCATCGTGTTTCACTGTTGCAGTCATTACTCTTGGGTTATCCTGCTGGCAGGCTACCCGCAGTCGGCCAAAATTCCAAAGTCTAGGTCCGGTGTCGGTTGCTGTCGCCTCTTCCCTGACGTCAGTGCGCCAGGGGGGTATAAAAGATGCAGCCAACGCCATTTTCTTCAGTCTTTCTTGCCGCGCGGTGCCCGAAGCAAAAGCAGTTCGCAAGTGCCGGTCGGTTGACTCCTGAGATTTTCAAATCCGAATTTCAGAACGGAAGTCTTCATTAAAGCTAAGTACCCCGTTGGGGAAACTTTTTTCTTGCTCCAGACCGATGTCAGAAAAAGTTAATAATTGCATTTCTTGTGGGAAGCAAATACCTCATAAGGATTTTTACTCCTGATCACAATGTTGCTAGCTGTCGATTTTGTGCTAGATTTAACCAACGCACTGTCAAGCATCGGTTCGATTTTTGCATTTCATTATTTTGGCCGAAGATTTAATTATATAATGCTGTCGGACCAGCTGACAACCAGAGTTTACAAAAAACGCAAGGACAAGGAAAAGGATAGGCATCCGAGGTCCAAAACCGACGAAGAGGCCTCTGCTAGGCCAGTCACCGGTTCTCAGTGAGGCGCTTTTGCAGCCCCTGGCACCCGCTACCTCAGAGCCACAGGCCGCTTCCGACTCCCACGTGGGCCTCTGGATACTCAAGGTATTGGACACTCGGAAATCTTTCCCTCAGATGGGTCCGGAGCCGCTGAGCAGGCATCGGCTTCTGAGGGTTCAGACCTACACAACTATATATTAAGCCATCTTTAGCTTCAAAGACAAAGACTAAAGCAGCTCTAAAGACAAAGAAACAAGTACAGCATTCTCCTACACAGACTTCCATGCCTAAAAAACAGATGCTCAAAATGGCCGAAGATCTAATTACTTTGATCAGGGGCTCCCATCCCCCTCCTGATAAGAGGCCTAGGCAAGAGACAGAGTATGATTCTTCTGATCAGGTTTCTATTTCCTCTAATTCCTCTTCTGAACAGGATTACTCCATGCTTCCCTATGAGGATTCTGATGCTGAAGAATCCATTCCTTCAGCCTCTCCTCCTGAGGATTATTCTTTTGGGGAAACCCTGCATACCATGAGGGAGCATTTCCACTGGGAGAGCCAAGATTATTCTGAATCTAAGAAAAGACTCAGAGACTTTCTGCTACTTCCTCAGCACAGACCCCTTGCTATTCCACCTATTCTAGACATTGGAGATGATGTATTTTCAGAGTCCGGCCTGACTCTTTACCCCCTGCACCTGCTAAAACAGGCAGATACTACAGGGTCCTGGACTCTCATAAATTCCTATACAAAAACCCTGCTGCTGACCCAGAAACTATATCTCAGGGTCCCAAAGGGGTTCAAGCTTCCACTGCAAAAAACCCTGTCCCCACTGATAGGGATTCTAGGGCTCTAGACAGATGGCGGAAAAAAGTCTACACTTCTACCCTGGCTGTAAGGGCTTTAAATTGTCAGTTTCATATGATTAAATATCAGCAATATTTAATGTCACTGCTTAAACAGAAATTGTTGACAAATACTGAATGTTCAGAGAACAAGGAATTGCAGGATTTATTGCATGCAGCTGAACAAGTGGGAAAGCATACTTTGCAATGTGGTTATGATTCACCGGAGGCCTCTTGCAGGGCCGCAGTTACAGGTTCTGTGATTAGAAGGCATGCTTGGTTAAAGGAACAGAATCTGCCTGATCATATTAAAGCAAAATTATTAGATGCACCATTACAGCATGACACTTCGTTTGGTACTAAAGCAGAAGAGGTGTTGAAAAAAATGGAGGATAAAGCAAAATCCATGCAGACAGTCAAGGATTTCTTACAGGTACAGCCACCCAGGTTTAGCAGGAACTGGCCTTCTAAAAATTGGTCCTTTCCAGTGTCAGACAGACCACAAAGAGGCAGATACAGGCGTCCCAGAGGCAGATCTCAGCCCCAAGGCACATACAGGCCTAAACAATGGGGTACTCCTACCTCCAAAAGCAGAGAAGACAAATCACAACCTTACAGGAAACGGTCCCAATGACTTTCCTCTACCAGATCCAAGCACTTTTCTTTTGGCAGCCCCCTTAGGGGGAAAACTAGCACTTTTTTCATCATATTGGCAAAAGGCTACCCAAGACAAATGGGTCCTGAACATAGTGTCCCAAGGCTACAGGTTCCATTTTCACACTCTACTAAGGTCAAAAGGTATGCCAGACCTGCCACAAAATCAATGGGCAGAGGCACAAAAGCAAATTACAGCCCTCATGGACATGAGGGCCATTCAGCAAGTACCACAACGAGCAGGGGCAAGGATTTTACTCCAGACTTTTCCTAGTACCCAGAAAGGACAAAACCTGGAGACCAATACTGGACCTGTCTATACGTTTCTGGAAGTTCCAAAATTCAAAATGTTGACTCTACAGCAGCTACTGCCCATGCTGGGCAAGAAGGCTTGGCTCGTAACTTTGGACCTAAAAGAGGCATACCTGCATGTCCCAATCAGACAATCTTGCAGAAGATACCTCAGATTCATAGCTGGCTCAATGCATTACCAATTATCTGCACTGCCCTTTGGCTTATCTACTGCACCCAGGGTCTTCACAAAATGCCTGGCACCAGTAATTGCATTTTGCAGACAAAAAGGAATTCAAATATATCCCTACTTGGACGACTGCCTAATTCAAGCAGAGAACAAAGACATTCTTCTAAATTCTAAAATTCTGCATCTGGCGTTTGAAAAAGGATTACTAATTTGCCTAGGGTACACAGTAAACGAAAAGAAATCAAAACTAGTTCCCTCTCAAGAGATAATATTCCTGGGTGCAAGCTTAAATACAACTGCCCAGATGGCTTATCTCACGCCAGACAAGCAAAGGCAACTGACTCATTACTTTCAAATGATGGCAACAAAGACCCAGTTACCTGCAAGAAAAATTCTGCAGGCTTTGGGCTTCACGGCATCCTGCATCCTGCTAATTCCATATGCAAGACTGCATATGAGGAAACTACAATGGTATCTAAAAAGTGTTTGGACTCAACATTGCCACAGCCTGGAAACAATAATAACTCTTATCCACTGCCTGCAACAGGAGTTTCGATGGTGGGCACTAACCTGTCACCACAACAAGGGACAGCCTTTCACTTTACCCACAGCCAGGCAGACACTAACAACAGATGCATCGGATTATGCCTGGGGGGGGCACACATGGCAGGAAATTGTATTCCGGGCACGTGGCCCACGGACCAAATGCATCTTCATATCAATCAAAAAGAGATGCTAGCTGTACAGAATGCCCTGACAGCCTTCAAGGATCTACTGCATCCAGGACTACTGCTAAAGAAGGACAATACTACAGTTATGTAGTACATAAACAAGCAGGGGGGCACGCATTCATACACCCTCTGCAGGCAAGCCATGACTTTGTGGAACACAGCACTGACCTATCAAGTACATCTGCAGGCACAATTCCTGCCAGGAAAGAGAAATACTCTGGCAGACGAATTAAGCAGAAACCTCATGGGCCCTCACGAGTGGAAACTAGATCCACAGGTCTTCAGCATGATAACAAGGAAGTGGGGATGCCGAGACATAGATCTTTTTGCCTCCCCTCACAACTGCCAACTACAGAGGACTTATCACTCACAAGCATGGAAAGTGGATGCTCTGTCATTCAGCTGGAAAACCCTAACAGTTTATGCCTTGCCACCACTGACTCTCCTCCCCAAGGTACTCCTAAAAGTCAGACAAGAGAAGCCAAAAATGATTCTGATTGCCCCAGACTGGCCACGCCAGCACTGGTACCCAATCCTAAAGAGCTTGTCTCGAGGCCCAACCGGGACTTTACCTCAAATTCCTCATCTTCTGACTCAACAAAACACTGTAAAAAGCAGAAACCTGATCTCACCACGATGTAGTCAATTGGTTCAAATAAAATGCGATTACTGATCCAAAATACAGTTCCAAAAGTCACTGTTCAAAGAAATTGTTGGCAGCCGTAACAAAGATATAAAACTCTTCTTTATTGTAGATGTAATTAGAAAAGGTAAGCGCTTTCGCGTGGTCACAGACTCAACAAAACAATCAGATCCTGCACAGCCAACTCAGAACCTTAAATCTGGCTGCATGGCAAATAATATAGCCACTCAGAACACACCTCTCCTTAAAGCTGTTATGGATGTCATTTTGGAAGCCAGGAGGCCCAGCACCAGGAAATCTTATGCAGAAAAATGGAAGAGATTCTGTGAATGGAACCAGGCACAAGGACTTGAACCACTTGTTCCAAATATTCCTCAGATTTTACGATACCTAACTGAGATGCTGGACAAAGGTCTATCCTTCTCATCAATTAAAATCCATGCCTCTGCCATTTCAGCTCATTACAATACGGAACCTCCTATTTTCTCACATCCACTGCTAAGACAGTACCTCAGAGGGGCAAAAAACATAAGACCCCCAAGGAGAGCACCGATACCTACATGGGACCTCAACTTTTTCTTGGAAAAGCTCACACTGCCTCCTTTTGAGCCAGCCAATACAGCTGATGTAAAATTCTTATCATGGAAAACTGCTCTTCTCCTAGCAATATCTTCAGCAAGAAGAGTCTTAGAGTTACAGGCATTAATGGCAGTGGAACCTTTTATCATTTTTCTTCCGGACAGGGTTTCTCTAAGGACAAACCCAACATTTATGCCAATGGTAGCATCCAGTGTGGCTCTTAACCAAACATTCATTTGCCAACATTATATCCAAATCCCCAGAATAAAGGGGAGAGACTTCTGCACTCTTTGGACATGCACAGGCAGCTCCGCTTCTACTTGGACAAAACAAAAGCTTTCAGAAAAACGGAGCAACTGTTTGTAGCATATGCTGCAGGATCACAAGGAAAGGCCATTTCAAAGCAGTGTATTTCAAAATGGATAGGACACTGCATTCGTTTCTGCTATGCACAGCATGGCAAATCAGTACTTAAGAATATTAGGCCACATTCTACCAGGGCAGCAGCCACTTCAGCAGCCTTTTTCAGAGGAGTACCAACCAAGGAAATTTTGGAGGCTGCAACTTGGAGTTCAGTGCACACTTTTACCAAGCATTATCACTTACCTCATTTCTCTAAATCCAGAGCAGGCTTTGCCACTGCAGTTCTGCAGGGCCTCATAGCCCCTCCGAGTCCTATTTAGACCCAGCCGCCCTACCTCAGCTTTGGGATTCTACCCAAGTGTAATGACTGCAACAGTTAAACACGATGAACATAGTACAGTTGTGTACCTACCATAAATGTAGATGTTCGGGTGTATTCACTGTTGCAGTCCAGGTTACCCTCCCTCCATCCCCCTTTCTTTTGCTGGGGTTTATCTATACTTCTCTATCCTATACAACCTATGTGGTGTATTTGCTTGTAGATGAAGGTATTGTTTTATTTTACTGTATGTTTTTATAAGCAATATGTATTGTCTACCTTCTTGGGGGCAGCTGACATCTGGGTCAAGAAAAACTGAAGAAAATGGTGTCGGCTGCATCTTATATACCCCTGGCACACTGACGTCAGGGAAGAGGAGACAGCAACCGATGCCGGACCAGGACTTTGGAATTCAGGCTGACTGCGGGTAGCCTGCCAGCAGGATAACCCAAATGTAATGACTGCAACAGTGAATACACTCGAGCATCTACATTTATGGTAGGTACACAACTGTACTTTCCTATTGATTGAGATGAGAGCCTGAGCCAAAGTTTCTGAGTCGAGTTCTTGGGGGAGGGGGTGTTTATTACATTAGTTCTCAGAGCCGTCTCTTCATGTTGTGGCTTTCCCCATGGACAGCTCGATCTGAGATTGGCTTTGGGGGCAGGGATTAGCAGATACCAAAGACAAGGTAGCTTTAGCCAGTTTGGTTTCACCCAAACCCCATTTGCAATGTGTTTCTTTACCTCTTCATCCTGTCATTCAGAGGCAGCTGGCATCAAGGGTTTCTGAGGAAGTTTGTTTTATTAGCTCCCTGTATGATTTTGACCCAGTAGGCACCACCAGAAGAAAGGGTAAAGTATAAATATCCCCATCTATTCACCTATATATTTGTGGAATAATTAAAATATATTATAATATATTATAAAATAACACTCTACTTTACCCTTTCTTCACTTTAAATTTCTTTTAATATCTAATGTGTGTTTTTTGTACATTTGGCATACTTTATTAATTCGATGTAAATTTATATTTACTGCTTATGTTTCTTATGAGTTTTGAATTTTGCTTTTATATATATATTTTTTTATAAATATATTAATTGAGCTGTTGCAGGAAATACAATTATTCGTTCACTTCCTGTTTTTTAGTATTTAAACAGGTTTTTTAGCTGTTTCATATGTCTTCTGATGAAGCTGTGACAGGAGTCACGGCGAAAACGCTCTTTTTTGTAACATTAAAAACTTTTGCGTTAAGGAAAAGCTTTGGTTCCTGGCTTTCTTTGGGTTAAAGCTTGCTTTCCGGACATAAGGTTGCCTGTTTTTTGTACTTAAACATTTATATTACTGGCAAAGGTCAGACACTATTGGTGCTATAATTACTCCTAGTGACTTCCATCTGTGAGGGAACAATATTCTCATTATAATATGGTATACACCTATCATGCCTGGTTCCCCAGGCCTCATGAATACATTTATCAATATCATGCCTTTTATATCCTCCCTCAATTAATTCTGATTTGAGAGAATCCAAAGCAAGATGCAACTGATTATCGTCATTGTGTACACGCATCATCCTAAAAAACCTGTCCTTGTATAATATTCTGTTTGGTATGTTTCAGGTGCATACTGTTGTTATGCAGCAGGTTATTCTTCCTCACTGACTTCCTATAGAGACTAGTCCTAATAGAGTTTAATTAATGCTTGCTGACTTTAACATCAAGAAAATCAATTTCATGGTAAGAATACTTGTGTGCAAATCTCAAAAAACTTGTCGTCCCATTCAAGTATTCAATGAAATTAATAAGAGATTGTTCAGAACCCTGCCATAACATAAAAATATCATCCACAAATCTAATATACCAGGCAATAATTCCACTGAACAATTCACTAGAAAGTACATAGTCATGTTCCCATTTAACTAAAGAAAGGTTGGCATAGCTATTTTCACAGGCAGTGCCCATAGCCATGCCAACCCACTGTAGATAACATGTTCCCAAAAACAAAAACATTATTATCCAATACAATGTCAAGCATTGTACAAATCAAGAGCACATTACTGTTCCTAATCCCCTTATCACAGAGCAATTCTCTCACCTTCTCTATACCCCATTCATTGGGGATAGCAGTAAACAACGACTCAATATCTAGAGTCACGAAATAACAACCAGGCTCAATGTCTCTCCATTTAGAACTAAGCATATTAAAGAAGATCTTTATATCTTTCAAAACTATTGAGCAACTATCCAATATTGGATGTAAATTGTTCTCAATATATATGGAATGGGGTTCTGTGACCCATCCTTTACTAGAAACTGTAGGGTGCATTGGCGGGTACTCAAATCTTTGTGTATATTTGGTAACCCGTGTACTATAGGTATCACAGGGTGTTCAACAGAAAAATAATTAAAGATGGACTCCGATATCATACCAGTAATCAAGAGATCGAATACCAAAAAGGCTACTCTATCAATAATCCCTTTCACCATATTAATAGGCATGCATTTATATGTATTGTTATCAAGCAATAATAACATCTGTTTGATATATAGATCCTTATCTAATAGCACTATGCCCCCTCCTTTGTCTGTGGGTCGAATCTCAATAAAAGGTAACTGTTTGAATTCTTGTAGTGCCTGATATTCAGAATAGGACATATTAAAAAACTGAGGTTTAATATTGCTGGTAAAAGCTTCCCTTGTCCGTTTATCACAGATTTCTGTAAAAGTATCTATGACAGCATTATTTTGTGGAATATATAGACTAGGCTTTTTAAACAAGCATTGAGCAGTCATGTCATATTCTCAAACATAGCTTTCAGAGTTAAAGTTCTGACAAACAATCTCAAATCTTTCAGAACTTTAACTAAGTCGGCTTTTGGGGCTGGAACAAAGCTCAGTCCTTTATTAAGCAATGGCAATTGTATATCTATCAGCACATATGAAGAGATGTTAAAAACTATACCTATTTGAGTCTCTTGCCGTTCTTCTAATGCTCATCCATACTGTGCATTCTCCTCATTTTCCCATTCCTGGTACTACTTCTGGAACAACCCCTTATCGGTAGTGGATTGTTGAGTAAAAAACACCCCATGTTGTTCGCCAATGTTGTAGTTTCATCGCTGATAGCCTTTGACGCTAGTTGTAGAGATTTCAGTACTTTTTGCATAACTACCAGACCCATCTAGTGGTTGTGAAGTTGTTACACTATGGTTTTCACCTGTAGTTTGGCTTAAAATTGTTATTATCCATTATGGCATCTGTAGTTTGTTCAGACGCTTTTCCGTTCCTCTCCGCTGTTGCTTCAGATAGAATAGATGACGTCAAGTTCGCTCGACCAATCACATCAGCCGCTCCTACTGGCAGCTATGGATCCTGTTGCAGTTCCATGTTGTAGAAAGTTAGCATTAGATCTCTCCCTGCCCCAGGAAAATACATTCCCAGCCTTAAAGTCGTTTAAGTCCCTTTGGAGCTTACACGTCTTGGTGGCTAAAAGCCTTTTCTCATACATCTGAATGCTGTCATATAGCATATCCATCTTGTCGCCTAATACATCAGGTGCATATGTGTCATATATGTCGTTCTGCAGCTTATTAATCTCATTCAGCAAATCACACTCATGCGGTAAAAAAAAGTCTATTAGGAGCTGCATATACTTAGCACTACATTCAAGACTTAATAGCTGCCATTTTCTTAGTAGCTCTGGATATGTTTGACCGTAAGTCGGCATAGTAAGCACTCGTAGCCCTCTGGGTGCAGCACCATGCTAGTACTTCAGACTGTAGCTATTAAGAAGCGGGGGGGGGGGGATTTTAGAAATATTACGGAGGGTAGCTGAGCAAGAATGGATATTGCGATTCCATGCTGACAAGCCTCCTGGCTTGAACAGCATGGTTTCCCTTAAACCGTTTCTCAAAGCAAAGACACTTAAGTGTTGATTTTATTGTTTTTAAGATTTGTTATACAGGGTTCCTTTAAATATGATATCTTTGTTGGATGATGTCATATTAATTTGATTGTCTTTGCATGTAAATGTGATGCTTGTTTGCTTGACTGTATTCTGAAGAAGTGGTGTATCTTGTGAAAGCGCTTACTCCATTAAAAGCTTTGATTTTAGCCTTGTTACCTTCTTCTTTCTGCTTTTCCCAGTTAGGGGTCGCCACAGTGGATCACCTGTCCGCTCATGATTGGCAGTGGAGTTTTTTTTACTGTGTCGACTTGCCAGCCCGGCACCCAACCTTCCACAGAAGGCACACACGTACACGCACTCACACCTAGGGCCAATTTGGAGTGTCCAATCTACCTACAGCATGTCTTTGGGATGTGGGAGGAAACCGGAGCACCCGGAGGAAATCCACGTGACCACAGGGAGGACATGCAGACTCCGCACAGAAGGCACCCCAGCCAAGGCTTGAGCCGGAGAACCTCTTGCTCTGAGGTGACAATGCTAACCACTGCACCACCGTGGCCGCCCTTGATTTTAGCCACATCCCTCAGTCACAGACAGGAATGTTATCTACCAAGAGAAAAACATTAACACTGGTGGTGATTTTAGCCTTGTTACCACCAGTGTTAATGTTTTTCTCTTGGTAGATAACATTCCTGTCTGTGACTGAGGGATGCCCTTTCCAGAAGGACTTTCCTATCACAACATTGATCACAGATGCATCCCTTATTAGGTGGGGGGGCATTTCCAAAGGATGATGGCCCAAGGTTTATGGTTGACAACAGGGACCAGCCTTCACATCATTATCTTGGAGCTGAGAACATTCCTCCTAGACTTGCATGCATTTCAGGACCTCCTCCCCAAGGGGTGTGGTCTCCATACAGACCCACAACATAACGGTGATATGGTACATCAACAAACAGGGAGGTACCCAGTCTTATCCTCTATGTCGAAAAGTTGTGAGGGATTGGTAGTGGGTGATGTCTTCCAACTTTTTTCTGATAGCAATGCACATCCCAGGGTGCTCCACTTGAGGACAAATTGACCAGGACAGTACTAATGCCTCATGAGTGGTTCCTCTAGCCTGCAGTGACACAATTTTTAGTCCCTGAGGCCAGCCTTGCTGCAATCTCTTTGTTTTCTATCTAAACAACAAATACAGCAGTTTTTTTGCTCTGCTCCCTCCACAGAGAGAGTCGCCGGGGGGGTGCTTTAGTCCATAGTTGACTCCCGAGTCTCCTGTATGTTTTTTCCTCTCTACCCCTAATGAACAAATTCATACAGAAAACAAGGTAGTGCAAGGCCAGAGTGATCCTCATTCCTCCCTTTTGGCCCTGACAGACATGGTTCTCCTACTTGTATCCTGTTCTAGTACATCCTCCATGGATTTTGGCTCATTACCCAGATTACCTAACTCACTTGTCCGAATATCCTCCTCCAGATCAGAAGTTCATGAAATTAACCGCATGGTTCCTCCTACAGCCAGAGATGCCAGGCTTCCCCCGCAATAGTCAGTATTCCTTCCACTTCACAGATGCCATCAGCTAGGAAAACTTAACATAGTAAAAGAAAGAGATTTTCAATTTGGGCCTATGCCAAAATTCTGGATCCCTTTTCAGCACAATTTCTTTCCATACTTGTTTTTGTCTGATCTCTTTAACAAAGGCTCCAGTTTTGCAATCATTAAGGTACATTTGGCTGCAATTTCCAGTTTGCATATTGGATGTAATAATTTGTCGACAGCATCTCTAAAAATCTCAAAAGCCTTCCTCAGAGGTACCTTTCTGCTGAGACCTATCATTAAAGACCCAGCTCCTCCATGACACATTGCCATTATGTTAAAAGCTTTAACCCAGCCACCTTTTGGACCCAGTTACACTGTCAATTTGAAATTTCTTACATGGAAAACAATTTTCCTGGTCATAGTAACATCAGCCTGATGAATCTCAGAACTACAAGCCCTCTCCTCTAAGCCCCTTTACCTAGTATTCCAGAAAGCTAGTGTTTCCGTTAGAACTAACATGTTCATTATTCCTAAAGTGGCATCAGAATCTATTTTAAACCAGTCACTACATCTTCCTGTTTTCTTTTCAAGGTGCTCAAACAAAGGAGAATCTTTGCTACATATGTTAGATGTTCATAGACCACTCAGATTCTATATTCACAGGACAAAAGATTTCTGAAAGGATGATGAATTGTTCAGCTCCTTTGCATAACCAAATTTGGGAAAGGCAGATGTTCTTTGTGTTTCACTGTTGCAGTCATTACATTTGGGTTATCTGCTTGCAGGTAGCCCTCAAGTCGTTCTGATTAACAAAGTCTTGGGTCCTGTGTCAGTTGCTGTCCTTTCTTCCATGACATCAGGTAGGCAGGGGTATAAAACATGCAGCCGATGCCATTACATCAGTCCTTCTTGCTACGCGGTGCCCGAAGCAGAAGCAGTTCACAAGTGCCGGTCGGCCGACTCCTGAAATTTTCATTTTCGAGTTTCAGAACCGAAGTCTTCAACTAAAGCTAAGTACCCCGTTTGGGAAACTTTTTCTTGCTCCTTACTGATGTCAGTCAAAGTTAAAAATTGCATTACTTGTGGAAAGCAAATACCTCATAAAGATTTTCATTCGTACTGTATTCCTTGCCTAGACCCTAACCACGACTTACCTTGCTTTCGGTTTTGTGCTTTAGTTAATCAGTGCACTATCCGTTGTAGGTATATTTTCCCCTCTAAATATTTTGGTTCTCGGTTTAATTGTCTAGAAATGTCGTTGGTTAGCCATTCGACTACTGGGATTCTGAAAAAATGCAAAGATAAAGACAGAGACAGGCCACCGAAGTCCAAAACTGCCGACGACACTTCTCCTAAGCCAGTCGCCAGTTCGCCGGTACTCAGTGAGGTGCTTTTGCAGCCCTTGATACCCACTACTTTTGATTCGCAGGCCTCTACTGAGACCCATTCGGAGTCTGGTATGCCGTGAGATGCTTCAACTATGGAACCCACGGATGTCTCTACCTTGGATGGGTCTGGAGCCGCTGTGCAGGCACCGGCTTTTGAGGGTGTATTCAGGCCTACGGACTTGAATATTAAACTGATGCCTCCTTCTTTACTTAGGCCTAAATCTCGATCCATGCCTAAAAAACTGACGCCCAGGCCACATGCTCAGGCCTCCGTGCCTAAAAAACAAATGATAAGAATGGCTGAAGATCTAATAACTCTAATCAGGGGTAGCCACCCCCCCCTTTCGAAGAGGCCTAGGACTGAAGTTGATTATGAATCTTCCAATCAGGATTCAGTTTTTCTGATTCTTCTGATGATCTGGATCTGCCCTTATCTACTTATGAAGATTCTGATGCAGAGGACTCCATTCCCTCTGCTTCCCCTCCTGAGGATTTTTCTTTTAGGGAAACCTTACATACTCTAAGGGAACATTTCCACTGGGAAAGCCAAGATTTTTCTGATTCAAAAAAGAGGCTTAGGGATTTCCTTCTCCTTCCTCAGCATAGACCTTTAGCTATTCCTCCTGTACTGGACATTGTTGATGATGCTTTTTCGGAATCTAGTTTGGCCCCTGATTCCCTGCCTCCTGCTCCCGGAAAACCTGACTGATAATACAGGGTCCCTGAGTCCCACAAGTTCCTTTTTAAAAATCCTATTGCAGATCCAGAGACTATTTCACAGGGGCCCAAGGCCATTAAGGCTTCTACTGCTAAAAATCCTTCCCCTTCTGGTAGAGACTCCAGGGCGCTGGATAGATGGGGTAAGAAGGTTTACACTTCTGCAACCTTGGCCATTAGGGCTTTAAACTTCCAGTTTTATATGTGAAAGTATCAGCAACATGTTATTGGACTGCTTAAACAGAAAATGATGTTGAATCTTGACTGTGTGGAAAATAAAGACTTACAGGATTTAATGCATTCTGCTGAACAAGTTGGAAAACATACTTTGCAATGTGGTTTTAATTCATTAGAGGCCTCTTTCAGGGCTTCTGTTACTGGGTCTGTGCTCAGAAGGCATGCTTGGCTTAAGGAGCAGTCTTTGCCTGATCATGTTAAAGCTAAATTGTTGGATGCTCCTTTAAATCAGGACCGCCTGCTTGGCAACAAGGCTGAGGAAGTTCTTAAAAAGATGGAAGATAAAGCTAAATCTATGCAAACTGTTAAAGATTTTTTACAAGTCCAGCCTCCTAGATTTAGTAGGCACTGGCCCTCTAATAATTGGTCCTTTCCAGCCCCTTCCAGGTCTTCTCGAGCCAAACCCAGACACAGCAAAAACCCCAGGTTTCAGTCCCAGGGGACACACAGAACTAAGCAGTGGGGGGCCTCCACTTCCAAATCTGGGAGTAATAAGACTCTCCCCCTATGGTAAACTGTCTCAATGACTTCCTTTTTAAAATTTCCAAGCACTTATCAACTGACTGCCCCTTCGGGGGGAAAGATTGCTCTTCATGCAAAGAATTGAGAACTCATTACCCAGGACAAATGGGTTTTAAATATAGTGTCCCAGGGATACAGATTTCACTTCCACACGTTGCCAACACCAAGCGGGTGGCCAGACCTACCCATAAATCAGTGGGCAGAGGCCCAAAAACAAGTACTTTCTCTCTTAAGCATGGGGGCAATTCAACTGGTACCAGAAGAGGAAAAGGGACAAGGTTTCTACTCGAGACTTTTCCTGGTACCCAGAAAAGACAATTCATGGTGTCCTATCCTGGACCTGTCTACTCTAAGCACCTTTTTGGAGATTCCAAAATTCAAGATGCTGACTCTTCATCAATTACTTCCAATGCTAGGCAAAGATGCCTGGTTGGCAACACTAGATTTAAAAGAAGCATACCTGCATATCCCAATCAGAGAATCTTGCAGAAGATACCTACCCTTCAAAGCAGGCTACACACACTATCAGTTCTCTGCACTGCCCTTTGGCTTATTTACTGTGTCCAGGGTATTCAGGAAGTGCCTAGCTCCAGTTTTTGCATTTTGCAGGCAAAGAAATATTCAGATATACCCATACCTGGACGATTGTCTAATTCAGGCAGAAAGCCAGGACATGCTTTTGAATCATCTGGCCTTTGTACAAAGGGTTCTAACTTGTCTGGGGTACACCATAAACGAAAAGAAATCACACCTGGTACCCTGTCAACAAATTATATTCCTGGGAGCAAGCTTGGATACAACTTCCCAGATGTCTTACCTCACGCCAGAGAAACAAATTCATTTGATAACCTACTTCAAACAAGTGGCGACAAAACCCTGCTACCTGCAAGACAAATACTGCAAGCCTTGGGGTTCATGGCCTCCTGCATTCTTCTAATTCCATATGCTAGACTGCATATGAGGAAACTACAGTGGTATCTAAAAAGCCTATGGTGTCAACATTCTCAAGACCTAGAAACAATGATTCCTATCATACCTTGCCTACACCTAGAGTTCCTTTGGTGGGCAGAGGCCTGCCACCAAAACAAGGGACTACCTTTCACACCATCCCCTGTCGCCCAGACCCTAACAACAGACGCATCAGACTGTGCATGAGGAGGCTCACCTGGCAGTGAAGTGCATTCAGGTCAAATGGAACCCAAGTCAAATGCACCTGCATATCAGTCAAAAAGAAATGTTAGCTGTACAGAATGCTCTGACACCCTTCAAGGACCACATTCTCCCAGGACAACTAATGGTAAAGATGGACAACACCACTGTTATGTGGTACATAAACAAGCAGGGGGTACACATTTTTACCCCCTCTACAGACAAGCTATGACATTGTGAAACACAGCCTTGAGCTACCAAGTGCACCTACAAGCTCAATTCCTGCCAGGAAAATTAAATACACTGGCAGACGAACTAAGCAGAAACCTCATGGACCCACACGAGTGGAAACTGGAACCAAGGATTTTCAACATGTTGACAAGCAAATGGGGGAGCCCAGATATAGACCTGTTTGCCTCTCCCCAGAACTACAAATTGGACAAATTTTGCACAAGGGCTCCCCACAAACAAGCCTGAAAGTGGATGCTCTGTCCTTCAGCCTTCCCCCCTCTGCCTCTGCTCTCCAAAGTACTACTAAAAATCAAACAAGACAAACCAAGGATGATTTTGATTGCTCCAGACTGGCCGTGCCAACACTGGTACCCCCTCCTGCGCAGTGTGTCAAGGTTATCTCCATGGCACCTGCCTCAGACTCCTTCCCTCCTGTCTCAGCAGGAGAACCGGATTCTGCACCCTCAGCTTCTAACACTGAACCTTGCAGCCTGGCTAATTACTTAATCTCTCCTTTACCATCCCTTGGCAAACCTGTGATGGATATCATTTTAGAGGCAAGGAGGCCTAGTACTAGAAAATCTTATGCTGAAAAATGAAAAAGATTCTGTGCCTGGAACCAGTCTCAAGGGATGAGCACAGCATCGCCCAATTTACCTCAGATTTTACAGTACTTAACCAAGATGCTTCACAAGGGCCTGTCTTTTTCCTCCATTAAAGTCCACACCTCAGCCATTTCAGTTCATTATAACACAGAACCTCCCCTCCTCTCTCATTCACTGCTCAAGCAGTTCCTCAGAGGGGCCAAAAATTTGAGACCACCCAGGAGAGCTCCAACCCCAGCCTGGGACCTTAACTTTGTCTTGGAGAAACTCACTCTACCTCCTTTTGAGCCAGCTGCTACTGCAGACTTAAATTTTTTTTCTTGGAAAACAGCTTTCCTTTTAGCAATCACTTCAGCTAGAAGGGTATCTGAATTACAGGCCCTTATGGCAGTGGATCCTTTCATCATCTTTCATGCGGACAGTGTGTCCTTCAGAACCAATCCATCCTTCATGCCCAAGGTGGTATCCAGTGTGGCTCTTAATCAGTCCATTCATTTGCCAACCTTTTTTCCCAATCCACAGAATAAAGGGGAACGGATACTGCATTCCTTAGATGTGCACAGACAACTTAGATTCTACTTGGACAGGACTAAACCTCAAAGGAAATTTGAACAACTGCTGGTGGCATTTGCTGCAGGGGCAGAGGGGAAGACTATTTCAAAGCAAACATTTTCTAAATGGATAAGCCATTGCATTTATTTCTGCTATAAGCACCATGGAAAACCTATCGCCCAGGGGATCAGACCTTACTCCACCAGGGCTGCATCTACTTCTACAGCCTTTCTCAGAGGTGTCCCTACCAGAGACATCCTAGAAGCTGCTACCTGGAGTTCTTTACATACTTTCACTAAGCATTATCATTTGCCAATTTTCTCTAAATCCAGAGCTGGCTTTGCCACTGCAGTCTTGCAGGGCCTTATAGCTGGCCCTAATGCTATCTAAGTTCCTCCTCCCAACCATAGCTTTGGGAATCTACCCAAATGTAATGACTGCAACAGTGAAACACGAAGAACATAGTACATCTACATAAATGTAGATGTTCGAGTGTATTCACTGTTGCAGTCCTGGTTCCCCTCCCTCCAGTCCCCTAACTTCTTTTGGCTGTACCTCTACTTTCCTTTACTATGCTTAAAAGCCTTTTTGGTGTATTTGCTTTTTTGTTGGAGGTATATCTTTGTACTTTTATATTTAATTGCTTCCCATTAGAGGGGCACCTGACATCTGGGGCAAGAAAAACTGATGTAATGGCGTCGGCTGCATGTTTTATACCCCTGATGACCTGACGTCATGGAAGTAGGGACAGCAACCGACGCAGGACCCAAGTCTTTGTTAATCAGGCCGACTGAAGGCTACCTGCAAGCAGATAACCCAAATGTGTAATGACTGCAACAGTGAATACACTCGAACATCTACATTTATGGTAAGTGTACACAACTGTACTTTTCCAAAGTAACCTTATCCAGATGGCTCCCAGAGTGTGTACCCTTACTAGGTAAACCAAAAATGCATTCAGCTATAACAGTTTCTACTTCTACAGCCTTCATCAGAGGATTATCTATTGATGACATCTGTGCCACAGCCACACGGGCAACTGTCCATACCTTTGTGTATCACTATGATGCACTTAGTCCAGATCACGTTCATCATTTCCTTCCACCATACTCAGGAATGTCCTTCCTTGATGCCACCCAGTTTGACATCTTGGAATTCTGTCCCATACATTTGAACGGTTCAAATAGACAAAATTAGAAATGAAAGCTCTGATGTTGTTAATCATCTTTCCATTCATCACTGATAGGTTCAGTTCTGAGCTCTCAGAACCGGGGCGGCCTATTACCAAGCTCGTGCCAGCCAAAAAAACTCTCAAGCTAAGTCTCTACCCAGAGTGCCCTTCTCCCTGTTACCTCAGATCTCGTTTGCCACGTAGCTGTAAAGTCGCGTTTCAGCCGAGCTGTCAGCTAAGTGAAATCTTTTTTTAAATTTGTGTAAAAAATTTTGGATATCTTCATATTTTTGCAAACCTTTAGTATTGTGAGTGTCTTTTCTTCGGTCTAACCTTATTCTTTCCACTCTACCCATTGTTACCGTTGGTAAACTTCAAGTACCATTGTTGGTACGGCCTTTTCCCTTACCCTTGTGGTATTTCTTCAATACCATAGGTGGTATTGTTTCTCCTGTTTAACCTGTTAGTTTTTGTCTTGATTCAGGTGTTTCCCTTTCTTCTCTTCATACAGTGTATTGTTATATTGGTGATTTTCTTGTGATTTTTTGAACGGAATTGACTCAATTATTGATGGATTATACAGTTGGTTGTGGTGTCGGATAAGAAGGGTACTTCAGGCTTTAAGCATTGTACTTCTTTTAAGGGCAAGTTACCCAACAGTGATTCGCATGATTACTGTGTATACTGTTTGGGATTGGCCCACCTTTCGGTGCAGCCTCCATGTGATATTTGTCAGAGCTTCAGCCAACGCACTCTTAATGAGCGCAAAAATAAACTCATTCTGAAGGGGTTACTCAAGTCTCCCTTCCCAGTGGCCATTTCTGCGATGGAGGTCTCAACCCCTTGTTCTAAGGACAAAAAGAAATCCCATTGTGTTCCTTCTTCACCATCAGGTGATCAGAGCAAACCTGGGAAATCTAAGGTCCGTAAGTTATCGTTGGAGCATAAATCTGCTTCTTCGGCTCCTCCTTCCTCGGCTTCAACCATCTTAAAACGTTCAGTAGTGACACCTGTTTTGGCACAGGTCCTGCCTCCGGCACCGATCATAGATCTTACTACGCCCATTTTGACTTCAGCTCCTGTAGCTACTTCGTGTCAGGGCACACCTTCGACTACGCCATCAGTTTCCATTTTTGAACCGACTGTTTCAGCTCCAAGTGTCACTTCAGCACCGAGCGTTGTACCGACCTCACTGGATCTGACCCCTTTTCTTCCAGTCTCGAAACTAGAGACTTCGGTGCTGGCAGACCTTGCACCATGGACCCGATACTCCCCCTCCGTAGACACGTTTCTGGGCCAAGCTTTTAGCCCATTCCTCAAATGTCCTGACTCTCCATCTGGAGTATCCACTAGAGCCACCAGGAGCCTTTCAGAACACGAAGTGGTGCGTCTTGTTGACCTGCTGTTGGTAGCCAGGGGGATTTCCTCACTTTCTAAAACCCATCCACCTGCAGGAATTGGGTTGCTTTATCCATGGACTCCACCTTACACTCCTCCTTCAACCATCTCAGTTCCGAAGCCTTCTGCTCCGACATCCTTCTTGGAACCCATCACCTTGGCGCGTATGGTGCATCTCACTCCGGCTCTGAGTTTGTCCCTTTGGTCTTCGATTCCCGCCGAACCGGTCCTTCCTCATTCTGGGGTTGGACAGGAGCATCGGCCCGGGATACGGTGCCCACTTTCTCCTCCGCACCAGTGGCTGCATCTGTACTGATCCTGCTTGAGGCTCCATCCGTGGGGGCGTGTCCGTTGCAGTGGAGTGTGATCCTGGTCCCGAGGTTGTCTTTCGCGGTTCCGGGCTCCCATCCCTCTTCGGGCGGGCCTGCCTGCCTTTCGCAGGATGGAGAGGGCTCTTGCTTCTGGCTGCATTCCTTTGATGTCTGAACTGTAATTTTCACCCCCTGAGCTACAGCTGTCACAGACCACCCCCCGGGACACCGGGCAGAAAAGCCGCAGGACACCCCTGTTCAGGGTGCCCACTCTTCCAAGTCCTCCTCAGAGACCCCCACTGAGGAGCCCCCTCGAAAGAAGATGTGCAAGAGGAAGCACGTGGCAATTTCCACAATGGTGTAGATGGCACCCCTCTTATCTCTTTACGCCTCTGCAAGGTTTTCTTCAAAGGGACCTCTCATCTCAAGCCTCCTCTCAGACACCCCGTGGAACCTCACTTTAGTCCTCCAGTCTTTGACTCAAAAGCCCTTTGAGCCTTTTGCTAAGTGTGATCTAACGTTTTTGTCTTGGAAATCTTTGTTCTTGGTAGCCATTACCTCTGCCAGAAGAGTTTTGGAGCTGCAGGCGTTGTGTATTAAGAGGCCCTACCTGATCTTTCATAAAGGCAGTCTGTCACTTCGGACGAACCCATCCTTTCTTCCCAAAGTTGTTTTCAAATTCTCTGTTAACCAGTCCATTGAACTACCAGTGATTTTTCTGAATTTTGTCAGTAGAGGAGAGTATTGCCTTCACACCGTAGACGTACCTAGACAATTAAGATTTTACGTAGACAGGACCAAAACTATCCATTAATCTGAACAGCTTTTCATCTCCTTTTCAGGACCCAAAATGGTAGAAGCTGTTTCCAAGGTTACATTATCAAGATGGCTAAGGGATTATGTACGTGTCACGTATTACCTCTATAATGAATCCATGCCAAACATTGAAGCCCACTACACTAGATCTATGACAACTTCTGTAGCATTCCATTCCAGGGCATTCATGGATGACATCTGTGCAGCAGCTACTTGGGCTAAGCCTCATACCTTTATCAGTCATTACAAATTGGACCTGATCTCCAGGGGGAGAGCTGCCTTTGGCTCAGTGGTACCCAGGAATGTTCTTCCATAAGGGCCACCCATGAAACTCAAGGT
Source organism: Protopterus annectens (assembly GCF_019279795.1). Taxonomy (NCBI): domain Eukaryota; kingdom Metazoa; phylum Chordata; order Ceratodontiformes; family Protopteridae; genus Protopterus; species Protopterus annectens. The sequence goes on along the minus strand of NC_056731.1, from coordinate 1,096,660,588 downwards.
AGCTTGGTTTTCTGTCCCATCAGTGATAAATGGAAAGAAGATTAACAACATCAGATAAAAAAGTTATGTCTTAACATAAGGTTCCATCTGTGTTGTTCATTTTCTTTCATCACTTCCCACCCTCCTTCCCCCTCCAAAGGCTCCTGGAGGATGCTTTGGGTCTGAGTGGTGCACAAGGGTACTTGCGTAGAAGTGGCCTCTGCTTTACTTCCTTTCTTAGCAAACTCGATCTGAGGTAACAGGGAGAAGGGCATTCTGGGTGGAGACTTAGCTCGAGAGTTTTATGGCTGGTGCGAGCTTGGTAATAGGCTGACTCGGTTCTGAGGCCATCAGTGATGAATGAAATAAGTTGAACAACACAGATGGAACGTTATGGTAAGACATCACTTCTTTTTATGTACTTGCCATAATGTTAGAACCATGTTACCCAATTTTTGTCTGCTTCAAACTCCCCCACCTTCCTACCCCCTTCCAAACTGTCACCTATGGGATTGACATGATTGAGTGGATGTTACATTGTGTCTGTGCACAGTCACAAGACCGTAATACCTTTCCTGAAATTTTTGAGATCACGTTTATTCCTTTTTTTGGGAAGGTTTTTTTTTCCTTAGGTTTGCTTTTTTCCTCGTATATTCCATATTAGTGGGGGCAAACTCGATCTGAGCATCTGAGGTACAGTCCAGAGAATTATGGGTTGGGGAGGATTCAGAGTTCTTGATCTGATAAGCCTCTAAGTCAGCACCGAGGTTGAATCTGACAACCTCATATGTTTGAAGTGGACGTAAATCAGACAATATGGATCTAATGTTATGCTGAGTACATGACTTTCGTTTTTACATAATATAAATGCGTACCCCAACATAGTCCTTCTCCCCTGGGAATAACCCCTTGCTACCACAAGTCTGCCATCATTGTTTTGTCATATGTCACTGTTGCAGCCCTTCTAGCAGTGAGTGTTATTACTTCCCCTTTCCTTTGTCCCTGATATTCTGCTGGTGTCCACTCTGAAATCCTTTATCAAATTCACAACAAAATTGTTGTACTTTAACATTTAGGAGGACACCAAAGAAAATAATGACACATTGTGGGGCATATGATTTACAGCTTGCCCGTCTCTCTTTCTTGTAAAACTACATTCCTGTATCTACTGGGACTGCGGATGATTTATAGTCTGTCACTTATTCATTGTTTTCACAATGTTGCTGGTCTTCCTGATTATCTCTGTCTTTCAATGCCAGTGTCTGGTTCAAGTGCAAGGTACTCCAGATTCTTCTAATCAGCACCTGGGCTTTTAAGAGTAAATTCTTGCAGGCTCACTCTTTGTTAAACAAATGTTTTTATTTCCTCTTTAGCCTGGTCTGCATCAAAAATCCCTTTGATCCTTCAGGAAAAAAATATGCTGAAGACAGCTGGAGCTAGCAACTTGAACCTCACACCTATTTTTGATATTCTCTTCTTGCTGAGATTGACTTGCTTCTCTTCTGATTAGTCATTTTCTCCAAGCACTCCACTATCCCCAGTTTTTATAGTTTTCCCTTTGCCACAATTTTATCAGGAGCTGGGGTAGAGCACTGATCCTATTGGATCTATTTCACTATTAGCCCGGGGATAAACTCAATAGATACATAAAGTTATGTATTATAGATGACAAAACACAATGCATATCTGCATTATACACAGATTGGGTATCTGAGTTGGAACGTTGAAAGAATATCAGTGAAAAGCAGAGTCAGAGCAAGTTATGTTGTGGGAATTAGAGTAGGAAGAAATTAAGTTATATGACCAGAGAGAGAGGGAGAAAAGTTGTATTTTCCTAGAGTCCTGTAATGTGTTTTTAGTTCTCATCAGAAAATGGGGTAAGAGGGATGATCTTTAAGAAAAAAAGAGAGAGATTCCCACAACTTGGGACTTAGAACTCAGCACTGAAGCCTGGTTTGGAGAAGAGGACCTGAATGGTTAAGATTTCTAATGTTGTATGTTGGTGCATTTCTGAATTATCTTGAGCCTAGTGAGTGAAAGGTGTCAGTACTGATAAGTTTAAGCAGCCGAGAGGCAAATAGAACATCAGCATGTTGTTTCAGAGGTAACCGGTTAGCTTTTTCAGTGGCTTTGCTGTGGTTTCAGAGATAACCAGTTAGCTTTTTCAATGGCTTTGCAGTGTTAATCATTTTTCAGAAAGAGTGAATGATGACTCTTTATATGGCATTTGTGATGGTTTGAATAGTGGAGACATTTCTTTTGGAGGCTGCAGTGATTAGACCATATCTATATGAGCCAGTAGGAAACCTTTACCTATAGCATTCCTACAGGGTCTGGTAACAAAAAAGAGAATCTGTTATGAGAGAAAGAATTTTTTTTTGTGTAGTTCAGATAGAGATGGAAATTTAGGATGGAGTTCAACCAAATCCGTAGATATTTAAAAGAAGTGGTATTTTCAGTAGCTTTATTCAGATAATTGAGTATTTGTAGAGGTCTGGGGATAGACATGAGCTTTTGCCTAGTACCAAAAAGCATTGATGTTATGTTGTCCTATCTCGCCTTCATTCATACAATGATGGGTTTGGAGCCGATCCTTGGCTCTGACTCGGCCGAATACTTAGCTGAAGATCTCAAACTTGGCTCGTGGCAAGAAGGTATCCCACAACGCAGTGGTACAATTCCCTAGATCTCGTTTGCTGCTGTACGAGGTTGGATGCGCACATCCTGGCCGTGGCTATGTTGTGAAACTATTTTCTTATATTTCTTGTCAACATTAAATAATTTTGCTGATGTATAGTGCTATTACCAATAGATTGTATGCGTTGGCTTCTCTTTGCTGTTTTTACCTCAATAGAGATCATTTTTCCTCAGGCACGGCTTTTGCCATTGCTTTATACTCCTTGGTATCCCTGTAGTGGTTGTTTGTTGTAGTTTGTTGTGCCTTCATAGCTCATTTAAATTAGAGAGCTATACACCCGTTTTAGTTAGAGGGCTTGTCCTGTTTAATAGTTTGTGTTTGAAAATCTGTGCGGAGTCTGCATGTCTTCCCTGTGGTCACTTGGGTTTTCTCCAGGTGCTCCGATTTCCTCCCACATCCCAAAGACATGCTGTAGGTCGTGAGTGTGTGCATGTGTGTGCCTTCTGTGGAAGGTTGGGCGCCGGGCAGACAACTCGACACTGTAAAACTCCACTGCCAATCATGAGTGGATAGGTGATCCGGTGTGGCGACCCCTAACTGGGAAAAGCCAAAAGAAGAAGATGATATTTCTGACCGTGTATTCTTTAGGGAATTTATAAAGTCTGCCACCTCATTACATTCTCAGAATATTTGTTCCCAATTTCCTTTGTCTTCCTATCACACCCCCAACATTTGCCATCTACCAGAGGAAAAATTATTTGAAGTCTGCTTGGTGTATAAAAATACCTATGGAGACACTTACAAGCAAAAATCCTAAACCTTCTGGAGTTTTTGTTGCATTCTTGCAAGTTATGCATATGTCCTCCCATTGTTCCCTTGGATATTGCTTAGCCAGTCTCTCTTGCCAATCTTTTCCAACCTCCTCTGATTGATTCTTATAGTTACTGTATAGTATCATTTATGCCCTTCTAATTATCCATTTTTAACTGCAGCTTCTGTTCTGCTGTTTATATATCAGTATGACTTAAATGTAGTATTAAAAATTTTGTGACATTATGGAAAAGGTAGAATTTTTTTTTTGTGAAGTATCAACACATTTACCAGTTTTCAACTTCCCTACCTAACACAGAACAGAACTGCCCAAATCAGCACTGTACAGAAAGAGAGACAGGTAGCAACCGTTTCAACTAGGTGCGCTGATAAATGTTTCTATTCCTGTCTGCAGTAAAAGACAGTGAAAAACAGATTTACAGTTCTCTGTATATTTTATATTCTATATCATTGACAATGTCCCCCCCCCCCTTTTTTTTCATCTGTGCAGCATACAGAACCATAAAAACAAAAGTATGATCTGGAAAACTAGAAACATGCTGGTACAATGCATTATGTTTATCCTTCTGTCTAATGGATGACAAATGATGCGATATTCTTGTTTTTAGCTTACAGTTAGTTTTTCCAACATAAAAACTCGGACATGACTTGCAGCATGCCAAGTAAACCACATTCTGTGTATGGCAATCTGCATAAAACTCAAATGTATATTTTTTGTTTGTACCAGGATGTATAAAACCAGGTTATATGCATAACGTGTCTTTTATATTACTATTTCGCTTGAAGGTAAATCTAGGTATTTTCATCGAAATAGTAATATAAAAGGCATGTTATGCATAGAACCTGGTTTGAAAAATTAGAAGGTTAAATATATATATATATATATATATATATGTATATATATTTATATATCTTATCTATATATATATATATATATATATATATATATATATATATATATATATATATATACACATATACGTACATATACACACTAAGTGTTTCCTCTGCACACATGAGAACATGGACTTTTCCCTGTAGGCATTGCAAAGCATGTCCAAATGTGAATGGCTTAAATTATTTTAAACATCCTGTTAGGAATTTTTGTCAAAGGGTGTTCCCGTAGATGCCATGGTGGTGGCGGCGGCCACTAAGAAGGAAATAACGGAAACTACTACTGTCCATCCGCCAAATAAAGAATTTCGAACGATGGACAGATACGGGAAGCATATCTTTTCATTAGTGGCATTTACTCTTAGATCACTGAACTACCTTACACACTTCACGAGGCTTCAGAGAGATCTCCTTAAGGAGTTAGGAGGGACTCTACAAGGAACATCCACTGAGGGAGTCCCTGAGAAGGTGCCTGCCCAGTTGTCCACCTTGAATTCTATTGTCAACTCGTCCATGAGGCTCATGTCTTATGCAGCCAATGGAGCGAGTAGAGCAGCGGATTCAGGAATTTCCCTAAGGCGGCATTCCTGGATGCACTTGTGTAATTTTGTGGAACTGTTCAAATCTACCTTTACCTTTGACCATTCTTCATTGTTTGGACCTAAGGTAAAGGACACACTCACCCGGTGCGAGCAAGAAGGGAAAACATTCTCTGCTGTGGGAGTACGTTTTACCGTCCCCTCTAGACTGTATCCCAAGGGTAAGAGAGGTGGTAAAATGTGGTTCAAGAAGTCCCAGAGGTTTTTCCAGGATGCACAGGGTGACTTCTCCTTCAGAGGCGGAGGAGGAGGAAATGGTAGATGTCACCTTAGAGGCAGGGGCGGACTGCAAAACCAGGGAGGCCATGATTTGTTTCAGGGCCAGCCCTACCAGCGCTCCTGATGTGGGGTCCGACTGTGCTTCTCTGGAGCTGGTCGGGGGTCGCATTTCTTTGTATCCGGGAGCCTGGCTAAGTATCACTCAAGACAGATGGGTACAAAGAATTATCACCAGAGGTTATTCCATACTCTTTACTCTGCCACCTCATGTTCCCAAGAGGATCCCGGATGTTCCACCCAATCACAGGGATCAAGCAAGCAACTGTGAAGGTCAACAAGTTGCTGGCAGAAAGAGTCATCTAAACTGTCCCCGCAGACCAAATAGGATTCAGAACTTACTCCAGATTCTTTTTTAGTGCCAAATCATACAGGGGACTGGAGGCCGATCCTGGACCTCAACAAATTAAACAAATCCGTAAAGAAGGAGAAGTTCCGGATGGTGACACTGCAGTCTGTACTCCCGTTACTAGGGAAAGAGACTTGGATGTGCTCAATAGACCTCCAAGATGCCTACTACCACATAAAAATGTACAGGGCGTTGAGGAGTCATCTACGCTTCCGGCTGGGAGCCAGTCACTACCAGTTTCGTGCTCAGCCCTTTGGTCTCACCACAGCCCCCAGGGTGTTCACTAAGTGTATGGCAGTAGTGACAGCTCACCTGAGATGTTGAGGATTCCAGGTGTTTCCATATCTGGACGACCACCCCCCACCAGGCATCTACTTCTTCAGACCAGGGACGCTGCTATTCAACTCTGTGCCCAGTTAGGGATTACTGTCAACTGAGGAAGAATCTGCCTTATTGCCCTCTCTATTTGTGATTTTTATAGGCGCAGAAATAGACACAGTAGCCATGTTGGCTCATCTTCCAGTAGAAACGGCACAGAATCTGGTTCCTCAAATTCACCGTCTTCTCCCCCGCTGAAAAGTCAAGGCCAAGACTGTTCTGAAGCTTGTAGGGGCCATGGCTTGTACCATACTACTAGTGCCGCTAGCCAGACTACACATGCAGATTCTTCAGTGGTTCCTGCCAACCCAGTGGTCTTTTCAACAACTACCCTTAACTCATCACATTCTGCTAACAGACTCTTGCAAGAATGACCTCATTTGGTGGATTCAACCCTAACAGTTAACCATGGGCACTCCATTTGTCCCTCGCCAACCCATTGCCACTGTGACCACGGATGCCTCACAGATAGGGTGGGGGGGCATTATCTAGGCAGGACTGTCCAAGGCACATGATAAGATCATAAGGATCACGTGCATATCAGTGTTCTAGAGATGAGGGCGTTGCTCCTGGCGTTGCAAGCACTTCATGACCTTCTTCCTCTTGGGACGATTGCAATACAATCAGACAACATGTCGGTATTATGGTATATCAACAAACAAGGCAGAACCAGATCATACCCACTCTGTCGAGAGGCCATTCGAGTTTGGAAATGGGCGATATCTTCCCAGCGCTTTCTGGTGGCTACACACATTCCGGGGACAACCAACGTGATAGCCGACAAACTCAGCCAGGTAATTTTGATACCTCACGAGTGGTCTCTGAAGCATGCAATAGCGGAGCAGATTTTCCGCAGATGGGGACAGCCTTGCTGCAATCTCTTTGCCAACCCAATCAGTGCCAAATGCAGCAGCTATTTCTCCCTCATCCTCCCTCCGGGGAGTCACCAAGCGACGCACTTGTTCACGGTTGGCCTCTGGGTCTTCTTTATGCTTTCCTTCCCTTTCCTCTCATATCCAAGGTGATTCAGAAAGTGAAACAGCTGGGAAGCAAACTGATCCTCATTACTCCTTACTGGCCTCGACACGTTTGGTTCCCCTTTCTCGGACCTCACCTTCTAGATGATCCATGGATTCTGGACCCAGTGCCAGATCTCTTGATGCACATGTCAGGCTCGTTTCACCCCACCTTACATACCCTCAGTTTGACATCTTGACTACTCCAGTTCCATCCCTAGTCAGGCTTCACGACTTCTCACCCTCCTTGACTCGTATCCTTACGTCCTCTCATAAACCCTCCCCTAGGAAATTATATTCCAGTAAATGGAGGAGGTTGTCTATCTGGTCTGAGAAAAAGAATGTTGACCCTTATACTGCTTCTATTCAGGTGGTTTTGAAATTTTTGTCTGAACTTTTCCACCAGGGATCTGCGGCTGCCACAATCAGGGTTCAATTGGCAGTGATTTCTAATTTTCATCTAGCTCTACAAGATTCTAATCTGATGTCACATAGGTTGTGCAAGACCTTCCTCAAAGGTGCCACTTTAAGACCCCCCTTTCAGGAACCGGGTTGCTTCATGGGACTTGAATTTTGTGCTATCCAAATTAACGTCTCCACCTTTTGAGCCTTCTCATTCATTGCCTTTGAAATTTCTGTCTTGGAAAACTTTGATGTTCTGTAGTCCTATCTCACCTTCATTCCGATCGTCGGCTCCGACTCGGCCTATTTACAAGCTGGAAGTCTTCTAGTTGGCTCGTGGCTAGGTAGGTATCCCATGGTGCACCAGTACAATTCCCAGATCTCATTTGCCGCGTCGACGAGTTCGGTTGTGCTTCTCTTTGGCTCTGGCTAAGTGTTGCATTTACTTTAACTTTTTCCAATTTTTTGGCTCTGTTTAGCTTAAAAATAGTAAAGACTGTTACTGCTTTATTGTTAATCATTTAGCGTAATTGATATTAGTGTAGTTAGCTTATACTTGCACCATTTGGTGCAGTCTTAGGCCATTTGGCCTGTTTGGCTTAGTATTGGTATCCTGTGTGCTATTTTTTTTTTTTTTTGTATACTCATAGAATTAGTAGTTGTAGGCGCCTTTTGCGCACTGTTAGACTGTGTGTATTAATAGGATAGTCTAGTGTTTTTGGCGGTTTCCCGCTTATTAATTAGTTAGCATAGTTGGATTTGCTATCATTGTTAACAGAACTACGTTCTGTTAGTTATCGGCATAAGTTTGAGTTTTTTTGCGGATTCCGCTTGTTTTGCTGATATTTCTGCTTGAGTGTGTGAAATTCTCTACTCTGTCAATTTCTAGGTCTGTTTTAGTTAGAAGACCTAGTTTCTTCGTTTCCTTTCCTGCCCGGGCTAGGCTCGTTTAGGTTAGAGGACCTAGTCCTCGTGGTATCTTTCTTCTTTCTGCAGGGCTAGGCCCGTTTAAATTAAAAGATCTTGTCCTCCTCCTCCTTTTACTATGTCTGCGTGTGTACTTTCTGCGAGAATGTGTGTGAGAGTTAGGATCATAAGCCATCTGGCTTTAAGAAGTGTATTAAGTGCTCTAAAAAAATGTCCTTAACGGATGGTCACGGTAACTGTGTTTACTGTTTGGGGGCCATCCATTTACAGGAGACCTGTTTATTTTGCCATGCTTTCAGTCCTAGGGTGCTGCAGGAGAGGAAGAACAAGCTCATCCTAAAAGGTCTTCTTAAACCTTCCTTTGAGGAAGATCTGTATAGCTCTTCCTCATCTTCAAAATCCACTAAGGTAAAATCTAAATCCCCTAAGAGGCCCTCCCCGGCTGGTGTCTCGGAGCCACCTCTTAAGATATCAGAATCAGACAAGTCCACTGTCTCATCGGCTCCACAGACCTCAGTGCCAACTGAGAGCAGTATTGTGATTACAGGGTCGGTTCCAAGTATTTCGGAGCCGGTCTATGGATCCTCTTCCGGCCTCCTTGATATTGAAATCTCCGATACCTCAGAGATCCCGCTCTCCTACTCTGTCATCCAAGTCTTCCAGGAGTTTGTCTGATGAAGATGTAGAGAGGGTAGTGCTGAGACTGTTGAAGTCATCTGCTTTGTCTAAGTTGCTGTTGGCTCTGACCCAGTTGGTTCCGGAGCCATTTGAGTCCGTTCAACCCTCTACAATCATTCCTCCTCCTAGCCATGCTGGTCTTTCGGAGCCGGAGTGTTTGGTACCACTGGTGGAACCTTCGGCTCCAGCTCCCCCTGTGGCTGTTTTGGAGCCGAGTTCTGCTACGACATGGGGGCTGAAGCTCTCCAGTCGGCCCCGACAGGGAATGCTGAAACTGAACTTCTTCGGTTCTGAGTCTTCCTCTCGGCTCGTCGGCTAGGGTGAGTTCGGACCCTCGGACCCAATGTGTATCTCGGAGCCGATAGCTCTGGAGCCAATCGCATACTTGGTCTCCTCAGAACCGGAGAGGTCGGCATTCAAGATGATGAGGAGTGTGCTGTCCCGATAGTCAACTCCTACCAGAGGTACCAGCACTCTTCCCCCTAAAGCACCTACTTCTATCTCAGCTCCTACCCTCCTCCATGGACAGCAGAGACTCTCAGCCTCAGGAGCCACTGGCTGGTGGCCCCCACTCTTCCAAGACCTTTCTGGAATGTCCTCCTGAGGAGCCTCCACGGAAGAGAGCATGTAAGAGGAAGCATGTAGACTCCCAGGATGACTCTCTGACCTCTGACACTGACCTCGAGGAGTTGGAAGGGTTCCCCAAGTTGTCCTCTGATGATGTCTCCTTCGTAGACATCTTGGAAATCCTTAAGCAGAGGTGCGGCTGGCCTGCTGTCACCCCTTCTGATGAGGAGTCGGTGTACCTGAAGGCTTTCGGGTCTCAACATTCAGCCTCGTGGGTGTCTCCATTTTTCAACAAACTGATGGAACTAGTTAGTCGAAAGGTGTGGGATACTCCTGATGCCGTGGAGCCAGTCCCCAGGAGACCTAATAAGTTTCTTTCTGCCCCTCCTGAGAAAGATTTTTTGTCTAAAGGTGTTCCCGTAGATGCCATGGTGGCGGCGGCGGCGGCCACTAAGAAGGAGCTAGCTGAGATTTCTTCATCTGTTTATCCGCCGAATAAGGAGTCTCAAACAATGGACAGATACGGGAAGCATATCTTTAGTTCAGCAGCATTTACCCTCAGATCGCTGAACTACCTTACTCACTTCATGAGACTTCAGCGAGATCTCCTTAAAGAGTTAGGAGATTCTCTACAAGGTACATGTACTAAGGGAGTCCCTGACAAGGTTTCTGCCTAGTTGTCCACCTTGAACTCTACCTTCAACTCTTCCATGCGGCTTATTTCATATGCAGCCGAGGGAGTGAGTAGAGCAGCGGGTTCAGGAATTTCCCTGAGGCGTCATTCCTGGATGCGTTTATGTAACTTTGCGGAACTATTCAAGTCTACCTTTACCAATGCCCCCTTCGACGGTTCCTCCTTGTTTGGATCCAAGGTAAAGGACACTCTCACCCGGTGCTAGCAAGAAAGAAAAAGACTCTCTGCTGTGGGAGTACGTTTTACTTTCCCCTCTAGACCATACCCTAAGGTTCAGAGGGGCGGTAAAATGTGGTTCAAGAAGTCCCAGAGGTTTTTCCAGGATGCACAGGGTGACTCCTCCTTCAGAGGCAGAGGAGGAGGAAATGGTAGACGTCGTCCTAGGGGCAGGGGCGGTCCGCAAAACCAGGGAGGTCACAATTCCTTTTGGGGCCGGCCTTACCAGCGCTCCTGATGTGGGGCCCGACTGTGCTTTTCTGAGGCCGGTCGGGGGTTGCATTTCTTTGTACCCAGAAGCCTGGCTGGGTATCACTCGAGACAAGTTGGTACAAAGAATTTTTACCAGAGGTTATGTCATACCCTTTTCTCTTCCACCTGTTGTTCCCAAGAAGATCCCGGATGTTCCACCCCGTCACTGGGATCAGGCAACTGTGGAGGTCAACAAGTTGCTGTCAAAAGAGTCATCCAAACCATCCCAGTAGACCAAATAGGATCCGGAACTTACTCCAGATTCTTTTTAGTGCCAAAATGTACAGGGGACTGGTGGCCTATTCTGGACCTCAGCAAATTAAATGAATCAGTAAAGAAGGACAAGTTCCGGATGGTGACACTGCAGTCTATACTCCTGTTATTAGGGAAAGACAATTGGATGTGCTCAATAGATCTCTAAGACACCTATTACCATATAAAAATGGACATGGTGACAAGGAGTCATCTACGCTTCCGGCTGGGAGCCAGTCATTACCAGATGTTCATCGTGTTTCACTGTTGCAGTCATGACTGTAGGGTTCTCCCCTGCCGGCAGGCAGTCCTCGGTCGGCAGAATCCATAAGTCTGGGTCCGGCGTCGGCTGATCAGCCATGCTCCCTGACGTCAGAGCGCCAGGAGTACAAAGCTGACAGCCGACGCCATATTCTTCAGTCTTTCTTGCCGTGCAGTGATAGCAGTTCGCAAGTGCCGGTCGGCTGACTCCTGACAATTTTTTATAAACGTACTTCAGTCCGAAGACTTTCTTCTCCTACTCAAAGCTAAGTACCCCGTTGGGGAAACTTTTTTCTTGCTCCAGTCGGATGTCAGGAAAAGTTAATAATTGTATTTCATGTGGGAAGCAAATACCTCATAAGGATTTTCATTCTTACTGTATTCCTTGCTTAGGCCCTGACCACGACGTAGCTAGTTGTCGGTTTTGTGCTAGATTCAATCAACGTACGATTAAACGAAGGTACGATTTTGCATAGGCGTTTTAATTATAAAATGTCGTCGGATACAGTTCCGGCTACCGGAGTTCACAAATGACGCAAGGATAAAGACAGGCCTCCGAGGTCCAAATCAGACGATGTTGTACAAGCAGAGCCAGCTTCAGGTTCGGCCGTCATCAGTGAGGCGCTTTTGCAGCCCCTGTCATCGGCCATTTCAGACCCGATGGCCGAAACGGACTCCTACGAGGAGCCAACTAGGCCTTTGAATATTTCTGTTGCAGGACCTTCGGACAATGCTCCTTCGGATGGGTCCGGAGCCGCTGTGCAGGTACCGGCTTCCGAAGAGATTTTCAGGCCTACTCAGCTTCTAATAAAGGCAAAGACTCCTTCCAAATCAAAGACTGCAGCCCAGGCCTCTTCTGATCCGGCACCCAAGTCTCAGAAACAGTTACTTAAGATGGCGGAGGACTTACTTACTATGATTAGGGGTTCACATCCCCCTCCAGATAAAAGGCCAAGGCAGGAAGTTTATTATGACTCCTCTGATCAGGCTTCTGTTTCTTCAGTTTCTTCTTCTGACCAGGAATATTCTTTCCCTCCTTATGAGGATTCTGATGCTGAGGAATCCATTCCTTCAGCTTCTCCCCCTGAGGATTTCTCTTTTGGGGAAACTGCATGAAATGAGGGAACATTTTCACTGGGAAGGACAGGAGTACTCGGAATCTAAGAAAAGACTAAGGGATTTTCTTCTTCTTCCCCAACATAGACCCCTGGCTATTCCTCCTATTTTGGATATTGTGGATGATGCTTTCTCGGAGGCTAACTTAACTCCTGACTCTTTTCCTCCAGCTCCTGTTAAGCCAGACAGATATTATAGGGTTCCTGATTCCCACCAGTTTTTATACAAGAATCCTACTGCTGACCCTGAAACCATTTCTCAGGGTCCTAAGGGGGTTAAGACCACTTCTGCTAAAAACCCCATTCCCACTGAGAAGGATTCCAGATCTTTAGAAAGATGGGGCAAAAAAGTGTACACTTCTGCTACTTTATCTATTAGGGCTTTAAACTGTCAGTTTCATATGCTGAAATACCAGCAATTTCTCCTGTCTGTTTTAAAACAAAAGCTAACTTCCATTTCCGCCTGTGCAGATGATAAGGAATTACATGACTTAATGCATGCCACTGAACAAGTTGGGAAGCATGGTTTACACTGTGGATTTGATGCCTTGGAGGCTTCTTGTAGGGCTGCTGCCTCTGGCACAGTCATTAGAAGGCATGCATGGTTAAAGGAACAAAATTTGCCAGATCAAGTAAAAGCTAAATTATTGGATGCTCCTGTTCAGCATAATGTTTTGTTTGGATCTAAAGCTGAAGAGGTGATAAAGAAGATGGAGGACAAGGCAAAATCCATGCAAACAGTTAAAGATTTCTTACAAGTACAGCCACCCAGATTTAGTAGGAATTGGCCTACAAAAAATTGGTCCTTTCCCAATTCGGACAGGCCTCAGAGGGGTAGATACAGACGCTCCGGAGGAAGGCCTCAAACGCAAGCCTCTTATAGACCAAGACAGTGGACTGCTTCCACCCCTAGGGGAGGAGAGGCCAGTTCGCAAGCTCATAGAAAACAGACTCAATGACTCCCTCTGTTGGGCTGCAGGAACTTCTTGCCTGGAAGCCCCTCTCGGAGGAAAACTTTCTCTTTCACCTAAATTGGACTCATATAACCCAAGACAAGTGGGTTCTGGATGTGGTTTCAAGAGGTTACAAATTCCATTTTCATACCCTACCAAGACCAAGCGGATGGCCAGATCTTCCAAAACATCAATGGTTAGAGGCCTTAAACCAGGTGGAAGCTCTCTTGGCTATGAAAGCCATAGAACTAGTTCCACTTTTAGAGATGGGACAAGGTTTTTACTCAAGGCTCTTTCTAGTCCCCAGGAAGCAAAATTCATGGAGACCCATTCTGGATCTGTCAGTCTTGAACACTTTTCTCGAGATACCAAAATTCAAGATGCTTACTCTACAGCAGCTACTTCCAATGCTGACCAAAAATGCATGGATGGTAACCTTGGATTTAAAGGAGGCATATTTCCACATTCCCATCAGGCAGGAATGCAGAAAATACCTCAGGTTCAAGGCCGGATCGAGGCACTATCAGTTCTCTGCACTGCCCTTTGGATTGTCTACTGCGCCCAGGGTCTTCACCAAATGCCTGGCTCCAGTAGTAGCTTATTGCAGACTCAAGGGAATTCAAATTTACCCTTATCTGGACAACTGTCTTATTCAGGCAGACAGCAAGGATGTCTTACTCCAGCATCTAGAGTTTGTTCAGAATCTTCTCAAGTTCCTGGGATTCACTGTAAACATAAAGTCAAATTTGACACCCTCTCAGCAGATAATTTTTCTGGGCGCTTCTCTAAACACAACAACCCAGATGGCATTTCTGACATACGAAAAACAATTACAGCTGGCTTCAACTTTCAAAACCTTGGCAACATTAACTCCGCTATCTGCAAGGAGATTCCTGCAGGCTTTGGGTTACATGGCCTCCTGCATCCTTCTCGTACCATATGCAAGACTACATATGAGGAAAATACAGTGGTACCTAAAAAGTGTATGGTCTCAGCATTGCCACAGTTTAGACATACAGATCTCTGTCTTGCCTTGTCTTCAAAAGGAATTCCTTTGGTGGTCCAAGGCATGTACTCTAAACAAAAGGAAACCCTTCTGTCTGTCTCCTGCCACTCAGATACTAACCACGGACGCCTCAGATTATGCATGGGGAGCCCATTTTCAGGGCAACTGTCTGCAGTGCCTTTGGAAAAGGATCAGAAGCACCTGCATATCAATTTAAAGGAAATGTTAGCCGTTCAGAAAGCTCTATTGGCCTTCAGGAATCTTCTACAACCAGGACAACTGCTGATACGGACAGACAACACCACAGTTATGTGGTACATAAACAAGCAAGGGGGATCTCATTCCTATCCCCTTTGCAGACTAGCCATGAATCTTTGGAACTCAGCTCTAGCTTGCAAACTGGACCTTCAAGCTCAGTTTCTACCAGGGAAGTTAAACTTCCTGGCAGACAGTCTGAGCAGAAACCTATCGGACCCACACGAATGGATGCTGGACACCGAAATATTCAAGATGATTACAGCGGTCTGGGGATGTCCTCACATAGACCTCTTTGCATCCCACCTCAATCGTCAACTACAGATTTTTTGCACCAGGACATTCCACGAACTAGCTTGGAAAGTGGATGCACTGTCATTCAGTTGGAGAAACCTCTCGGGGTATGCCTTTCCGCCTCTTCCTCTTCTTCCACAGGTATTATTAAAGATCAAACAGGAAAAGCCCAAGATGATAATCTTGCTGGCCCCAAATTGGCCTCGACAGTTTTGGTACCCAACACTGAAAAACCTTTGTCTGGAGCCCCCTTGGGTTTTACCACAGACTCCGAACCTTCTGTCCCAACACCAGGGTCAGGTTCTGCACTCCCATGTCAAAACTCTCAGCCTGGCGGCCTGGTTAATCCAGGGTCTTTGATTCATTCTCTCCTACCCAAGCAGGTTATGGATGTCATTTTAGAAGCCAGACGTCCTAGCACTAGAAAATCTTATGCAGGAAAATGGAAAAGATTTTGTTCCTGGATGCAGGCTCAGGATTCTGATCCTCTTATTCCTAACATTCCTCTGATTTTACTTTACCTGACAGACCTATTACATAAGGGTCTCTCTTTCTCTTCAATAAAGATACATGCCTCTGCTATTTCTGCTCATTATAATACAGACCCTCCAATCTTTTCCCACCAGCTCATGAGACAGTTTCTCAGAGGAGCTAAGAACTTAAGGCCCCCTAGATCTCCTCCCATTCCTGCTTGGGATCTCAACTATGTTTTGGAAAAACTCTCCTTACCTCCTTTTGAGCCTGCTGCCACATCTGACATCAAGTTTTTATCTTGGAAGACAGCTATCCTGTTAGCTCTGACATCTGCCAGGAGAGTTTCGGAGTTGCAAGCTCTCATGGCTGTGGAACCTTATATTATTTTTCATCAAGACAGGGTGTCTTTAAGGACTAATCCTACTTTCATGCCTAAGGTGATTTCCAAAGTGGCTTTAAATCAAACTATTCACTTGCCAACTTTTTTCCCCACTCCTCAAAATAAGGGGGAAAGGATCTTGCATTCCTTGGATGTACACAGACAAGTACGTTTTTACCTGGACAGAACCAAGGACATCAGGAAATCAGAGCAATTGTTTGTTTCTTATGCTTCAAGTTCCCAAGGTAAAGCTATTTCAAAACAGACCATTTCCAAATGGATTGCTCATGGAATCAGATTTTGCTATTCACACCATGGAAAGCAAATCCCAGGGACTATAAGGACTCACTCTACCAGAGCTGCTCCCACTTCAGCTGCCTTCCTCAGAGGAGTTCCTACCAAGGACATTTTGGAAGCTGCAACTTGGAGTTCAGTGCATACTTTTTCTAAGCACTACAATCTACCTCTTTACTCTAAGTCTAGGGCAGGCTTTGCTTCTGTCGTCTTGCAGGGCCTTTTAGCTGCCCCCTCTACTTTATGACCACCTCCCTTTTATTCTGCTTTGGGATTCAACCCTACAGTCATGACTGCAACAGTGAAACACGATGAACATAGTACAGTTGTGTACACTTACCATAAATGTAGATGTTCGAGTGTCTTCACTGTTGCAGTCTGGGTTTCCCTCCCTCCTGTCCTCTCTTATTTTTTCTTTTGTGTGGTTCCTTTTTTCACCCTTCTTCTGAGGTGTATTTGCAGAGGGTATGGGATCTTACTCGTATTGGAACTCCTGACATCTGGGGCAAGAAAAACTGGAGAACATGGCGTCGGCTGTCAGCTTTGTACTCCTGGCGCTCTGACGTCAGGGAGCATGGCTGATCAGCCGACGCCAGACCCAGACTTTGGGATTCTGGCCGACCGAGGACTGCCTGCCGGCAGGGGAGAACCCTACAGTCATGACTGCAACAGTGAATTCACTCGAACATCTACATTTATGGTAAGTGTACACAACTGTACTTTTCGTGCTCTGCCCTTTGGTCTCACCACAGCCCCCAAAGTGTTCACCAAATGTATGGCAGTAGTGACAGCTCACCTGAGACATCAAGGATTCCAGGTGTTTCCGTATCTGGACGACTGGCTCTTGACTGCCCCCACCAGGCATGTACTTCTTCAGACCAGGGACGCTACTGTTCAGCTTTGTGCCCAGCTGGGAATTTCTATAAATTTTGAAAAATGCCTTATTGCCCTCTCAATCTGTGACTTTTATAGGCGCAGAGATAGACACAGTAGACATGTTGGCTCATCTTCCTGCTGAAAGGACACAGAGTCTGGTTCTTCAAATTCAGCGTCATCTTTCCTTACGAAAGGTCAAAACCAAGATTATTCTGCAACTTCTAGGGACCATGGCTTCCACCATATTACTAGCGCCACTAGCCAGGTTACACATGAGAATTCTTCAGTGGCTGCTGTCATCCCAATGTTCTTTTCAGCACCTCCCATTATCATATCACATTCTGCTGACAGAATCTTGCAAGAAGGACCTCCGTTGGTGGACACTACCCAATCAGTTAACCACAGGCACCTCATTTGTCCCTCACCAACCCGTTGCTACTGTGACCACGGATGCATCACAGAAGGGAGGGGTCATTATCTTGGCAGGACTGTCCAAGGCACATGGCAAGATCACGAAGCTCACCTGCATATCAACTTTCTAGAGATGAGGGCGTTGCTCCTGGCGTTGCAAGCACTCCACGACCTTCTGCCTCTGGGGACTATTGCAATACAATCAGACAACATGTCGGTAGTATGGTATATCAACAAACAGGGCATAACCAGATCTTACCCACTCTGTCAAGAGGCCATGCAAGTTTGGAAATGGGCGCTAGCTTCCCAGCATTTTCTGGTGGCAACGCACATTCCAGGGACAACCAACGTGATAGCCGACAAGCTCAGCAGGGCAATCCTTATGCCTCATGAGTGGTCTCTGAAACAGGAAAAAGCGGAACAGATTTTCCGCAGCTGGGGACAGCCTTGCTGCAGCCTCTTTGCCAGTCCAGTCAATGCCAAATGCAGCAGCTGCTTCTCCCTCATCCCCCCTCCGGGGGAGTTACCGAGAGACGCACTTGTTTACGATTGGCCCCTGGATCTCCTGTATGCTTTTCCTCCCTTTCCTCTCATTCCCAAGGTTATTCAGAAAGTGAAACGGCTGGGAAGCAAACTTATCCTCATTGCTCCTTACTGGCCTTGTCAGGTTTGGTTCCCCTTCCTCGGGCCTCTTCTCCTGGACGATCCTTGGATCCTGGGCTCAGCTCCAGACCTGTTGACTCACCTGTCAGGTTCGCTCTATCCCTTATTACATACCCTCAATTTGACAGTGTGGCTGCTCCAGTTCCATCCTTAGTCAGGCTTCATGACTTCTCACCCTCCGTGACTTATATCCTTACGTCTTCTCATAAACCTTCTACTAGGAGACTATATTCCAGAAAATGGGGAAGATTCTCTATCTTGGCAGAGAGACGGAATGTTGATCCCTACACTGCCTCCATTCCAGTAGTTTTGGAATTCCTGTCTGAGCTTTTTCACCAGGGATCTGTGGCTGCCACTATCAGAGTTCAGTTGGCAGCGATTTCAAACTTTCATCTAGGTTTTCAAGATTCAAATCTGATGTCACATAAGCTGTGCAAAACCTTTCTTAAAGGTGCTACTTTGTTGAGACCCCCCTATCAAGAACCTGTTGCCTCATGGGATTTAAATTTTGTGTTGTCCATATTGACTTCTCTGCCCATTCATCTTCTTTGAAATTCCTGTCTTGGAAGACTTTGTTTCTGATAGCTATCACGTCGGCCAGAAGGGTGTCAGAGTTGCAAGCATTGTGTATTAAACCCCCTTATCTAATTTTTCACAATTATAGGGTGCCTCTTCATACTAATCCCTCCTTTGTCCCCAAGGTCTGTTCCCATGCCACTTTGAATCAGTCTGTAGAGCTTCCGGTGTTCTTTCCAAATCATTCAAACGCAGCTGAATACAGGTTTCATCAGCCAGATGGCCATAGACAATTGTTTTTATTTGCACCGGACTAAGGAAATCAGATCAGTTATTCATTTCCTTCTCTGAATCCAGGTCAGGTTTACCTGTTTCCAAAGTGATGCTCTCAAATTGGATTTCTAGCTGTATAGCTTATGTTTACAATTCTTAGGATAGAACTTTACCCTTTAAAATCAAGGGTCCTTCTACCAGATCTCAGTCTACCTCTGCAGTCTTTCAAGCCAGGGTCCCACTTGATAATGTTTGTGCAGTAGCTACGTGGGCTACCCCTCACACCTTTATTACTCATTACAAATTGGATTTAACCTCCAGTGGTGGAACTTTATTTGGTTCCACGGTACTCAGAAGTGTTTTTCCTTGAGTCACCCAAGAATAAGGTGCTAGGGACGCTGTCCCATATGTAAGAAACTACAAAACATAAAGAAGTTATGTACTCACCATAACGTTCCATGTTTGTAGTCCATCTCACCCTTCATTCTTATGAACCCACCCTCCTACCCCCAGCCTGGAAGTACCTGGAGACAGGAAGATACTGTTATCCTTTTTATGGAGACCTTTTAGTATTGGCTTCTTTGGTATAGCTGTTATTATCTTCCTAGTTAGCAGCAAACAAGATCTGGGGATTGTACTGGTGCACCATGGGATACCTACCTAGCCACGAGCCAAGTAGAAGACTTCCAGCTTGTAAATAGGCCGAGTCGGAGCCAGGGATCGCCTCTGATCCCATATGTAAGAATGAAGGGTGAGATGGACTACAAACATGGAACGTTATGGTGAGTACATAACTTCTTTTTTCTGGTGGCAATCACATCTGCTAGACGAGTGTCAGAGTTACAAAAGCACCATCTGTCAAACCCCTTTATCTGATATTTCACAAAGACAGAGTATCTATTCGTACTAATCCTTCCTTTGTCCCCAAGGTCTGTTCCCATAACTCTTTGAACCAATCCATAGAACTTCCAGTGTTCTTCCCTAATCATTCCAATGCAGCAGAATGCAGGTTTCATCAGTCGGATGTTCATAGACCGTTACATTTTTATTTGCATCGGACCAAGGAATTCAGGAAGTCAGACCAATTATTTATTTCCTTCTCCGACTCCAGATTAGGTCTACCAGTTTCCAAAGTGACCCTCTATAATTTCGTCTCTAGCTGTGTAGCTTACATTTACACTTCTGATGTTAAGCCTTTAACTTTCAAAATTAAGGCTCATTTTACGAGATCTCAGTCTACCTCTGCAGCCTTTCAAGCCAGGGTCCCACTTGATAATATCTGTGCAGCAGCAACTTGGGCTACCCCTCACACATTTATTACTCATTACAAATTGGATTTGACCTCCAGGGGTAGAGCATCCTTTGGTTCCACGGCACTCAGGAGTGTTTTTCCTTGAGCCACTCAAGAATAAGGTGCTAGGGATGCTGTCCCATCAGTAAGCATGAAGGTGAGATAGGACTACAGAACATAAAGAAGTTATGTACTCACCATAACATTCCATGTTTGTAGTCCATCTCGCCCTTCTTACGAACCCACCCTCCTACCCCCATCCTGGAAGTATCTGGAGACAGAAAAATGTTATCATTCACTGGAGACCTTTTATTATTGGATTCTTTCTATATGGTTGTTATTATTTCTCTTAGTTAGCAGCAAACAAGGTCTGGGATTGTACTGGTACACCATGAGATACCAACCTAGCCACAAGCCAACTAGAAGACTTTGAGCTTGTAAAAAGGCCGAGTCGGAGCCGAGGATTGGCTCCGAACCCATGTGTAAGAATGAAGGGCGAGATGGACTACAAACATGGAACGTTATGGTGTGCCAGTTTGGACTCTGTTTCGAGTGCTGTATGTCTGTTGCAACTCTTATTCTGCTGAACACAAAAGGCTGTAGATCGCAAATGCCACTGCACCAGAAGAACGATGAAACTGTATCGTAAAAAACACTTTAATGGATGATAGAAATGAAAAAAGCACACAGATAAAAGTAAAGCACTTTCCGTCCCACTTAGTTGTGGGACTTCTTCAGACAAAGAACCATACAACAACTACAGATATATATCCTGGTGGGGTGGTGCCACAATTGCAAACACCACAGCTGAACTTAATACTAATTAAGTGTTAAGTAGTTTAAACTATTAAAAAAACTGTGTTTGCTATGAAACATTGAATGTCATGCTTATCTGACAACAACTGAAGAAGTCGGAGACATTTAAATGTTATAAATTGTAAAATATTAAGAACTTTTTTAAAAACTTTTTAAAATCTTTTTTAAAACATGTATATACTTAACAATATTGGGTCCTTAGTAATGACATACAAATCCAATAAATACATATGAAATATATAATATAAAATACAGGTATTTACCGTAAGCAAAATTCTGTTGTCAAACAATAGCTTACTATAGAAAAACTCATGAATCTAGCATGTATACCATGTGAAAAAGGGAAGGGGAAAAAAAGGGGCAAAAAACACAATTCGAATGAAACAACTAATTTAAACAAATAAAAGTTTGACCCAATAAAGAACTTTGTTACTATGAAGGTAGTCTAACCTGGTAATAGTCTAATGTAAACCAAAACCATGAATGGAGTAAACAATTTGTTAAGAATATTGCAAACTATGATATGTGCCTTATATACATTGAGGGCGATAAGTCTATAGTAGTGGAACTAGCTGATCCAAGAAATGCATCTGAACCATTTATATAAACAATGTGTAAAGACCGTATCAAGCAAGCAAAAACAGTGTGTCTGAATACATAAGACTCGTAGATCTGGTATACATCGTGTGTATGAAAGGGGGGGGGGTAGGAAAAATTGAATAAAATATATATATAAAAATATCACCAATAACATCATAGAAAACCAGGTTGATGAAGTGGGACGAAAAGCGCTTTACTTTTATCTGTGTGTTTTTTTTTCAGTTCTATCATCCATTAAAGTGGTTTTTACGATACAGTTTCATCGTTCTTCTGGTGCAGTGGCATTTGCGGGCTACAGCCTTTTGTGTTCAGCTGTTACATTGTTTGTTGGTGTTTGGAGTTGCAACACTTATTCTGAACATTAGTGCAAATACCTAGGTATTATGCTGTTGCTTCTGTAAGTGATTTTCAGGAATTTGATTATAAAAGCAAAACTTGTTCCTTTGTTTCGACAGATGAATGATGGGCCATTGTGTAAGTGCAGTGCCAAAGCCAGGCGCACAGGAATCCGACACAGTATTTATCCAGGAGAAGAGGTAAGGAGGTTAAGTTCTGTATCTTTTTTTTTTTTTTTTTTTTTTTTTTGCATTTCCTGTCTTGTAACCAAGACTTCATCCATTTCCCTGCTTCCCACAACTTCTTAGGACAATGGGACAGACTGATGAAAACTGGTGTTCACAGCAGTCTTGCAGTGTGAAGTTTTCATGTGCTGCAGTACCCCCCCCCCTCCCATGGTAGTTAAGGAGTGGGCATGGGGTAAGCATCTTCCTTAGTGTGACTGTTAAATTTTCTTTAGTCCACACAGAAACTGATGCTACCATCTTTCTTTGGTATCAGCACCACTGGTGAGGCCCACAGACTTTTGGACTGCTGGATTACCTTCATTTTTAACATGTCCTGCAGTTTCTGTCAAAGATTTTGCTTAACTCTTTCATGTACTCTGTAAGGTGCTGCTATTTGAAGTATTTTTCTGGATTTAGCAAGTATAAAATAATATAATCCACAAATAAAACAAACCTTTCTTGATTACTGCACCATTTACATCACTGAATATGCGAATCTCTTATTTTCTTTGATAAATATTTCTAACTGTAAAGCTAATAATAGATTAAGTAGATATTCCTACCTGGTTCCTCTGTTTAGACCCAGCTTGGCAGACAAATTTTAATTTCTGCCTCTGTCCCTTCATATGTCCTGCTGTCATTGCTGTACTCATAAAAACCCAGTTGACGCGTTCTGCATCAACACTCACCAGCTTTAGCAGTGTTCGGTTGCACTCCATTTTCCCTTAGATTGTCAGTGATGCTCATCATATTGATAACGGCAGCAGTAGCCTTAGCTGTATGGGTTATATCCTGCCAAGGATATAACAGCCAGCCAGCTTCCATATCTTCAGGGCACCTTCCATGCATCCAAACTGTCAGTCAGCTTGAGCTGAGCTGACTAAATAGAAGAGGTCTGGGTGTCAAGCCCTTCAGAACTTTCCTGTTGCTGAAGAGTACACTCCTGTGAAGTTTTCAAGAATTGATGTTTGGTTTGTGCTGTTTCTTTGCTGGACAGATAAATTCCCTTTGTGGAAAAAAAAAAATTTGAATTTTAAAAAAATATTTTGTTTGGTAGCACTTTCCTGTTCAGGAAAGTTATTTTAAAGCTAGGAGTTTGTATTTTAATGAACTGTCACACGACTCTATTGTACTTTTAAATGAGAGCGTTCTTTTTTCCTGTCAGTTTAAAAGCAGTTTAAAGTATTTAAAAAAAAAATTTTTTTCTGTGGAGAAATTGTGTTGATTTTACTTATTTGGGCTGGCTAAATGTTTTAAAGTGCTTTTTACTGTGATTTTTGTGAAAAAATGACTTTTAAACACTACATTTTTACAAGCTTTTGCTGCTTATTTTCCCAGGGAAAGAGGCATAATTTTCAGCATGACCATAGGCCATACTGTTGATCCTGTGGTCGGTCCTTTTTCCAGCCACAAAAACAAAAAGTTAGACAAACTGTTTTTGCCAGCACAGCAGGCTAGCAATATGCGTCATCCACAGGTAGTTGACTCTGCTATGTCTATTAGTTGTACCTTAGACCATTCATATTTTACCATAGATCCCTGTGGTGTAGCACCTACTTCCACTATAAACTGGGGGTTAGCCATGGGTTCTGCAGCTGTTGGTTTCCCTCTTAGTGTGGAAGGGAGAGCCTCTTTTGTCTGTCCTGGTTTTGTCAGAATGTTTCCATCCCTGGGGAAGCTGCCACCACCATTAATATCACTCTTGACACCATTATTCCTGTCAACAAAAAATAGAAAATTAAACTTGTGTCTATGCCTCCGCATATTTCTTTGGACATAAGGAGTAATTTACTGGGTTTGGCTCTGGGATTAATTCAGGCTATTGATCCTTCTTTTCCGGTAAAAGAAAGTGGATACTTCTTTTCATGGAGGGATTCAGGATTCTGAATCTGGATATAAGATGGAAGATGAAGGGATAGATACTGGGTTTTCACCTCAGATTTTTGATTCAGACTCTGAGGAGAGCTCAGTTTCTAATTCTGCATGTGGATGTTTTCTTTCTCTGATTGTTGCTAGAATGTCCCAGTGTTTTCAATGAGAAAACACTGAGGTTTCCCAGTCCCTCAGTAAAATAGTATAAGTTGTAGAAGAATTTTTCAGAACCTATACCCATTTCTCCTGTCTTGTCTGCTTTAGAGGATGTGTGTGTTACTATCTGCAGTTTTTCTGATAGCCAACTGCCCCTAAAAAGGCAGACAGGATGTATGAAGTTCATTAGTCTTTCACGTTTTTATACACTCTTCCCAGACTTCACCCAGCAGCTATATACTGCTTCTGAACATTTAGTTAATTTTCAGTCCTACTCTTTCTGATAAGGATGTGAGGGTTATTAGTAAGTATGGGGATAATGTATGCTTCTGCAACTTTGATTTTCTGAATTTTGAATTATCAGGGTCATATATTAAAGTTTGTCCTGACTAAGTTGTAGAATATGAGGAATGTTTTGTCTACAGTTTCCTTGTGTGAAGAAAAATATGCTGTAAATTTATTTATTTTTTTTGTTGAACATATCACTACTCATTTTTTTACAGTGTGTTTAAGACTCAATTGATACTTCTTTCAGGGCTATGGCCACTGGTACTATTCTGATGAGGTTTTCCTAGCTGCACTTTCAGAACCTTCCAGATGTTAAAACTGAGATTCTAAATTCTGCTTTGGCTAGAGGTTTAGTTTTTAGCCACTATACTAAGGGATTCTCTAACCCAGTGATCTTCAGACTGTCAGTTCACGGAATCCTTCAGATTATTAAAAATTTTTGTGGAACCTTGTCCTCTCCCAGAATTAAAAAAAATGTTAAAAAATCATTGGAAACATGCCAGTTTTATGTAAAAAAAATTAAAAAAAAGAAAATTATAATTACCTTGTCATATTCTTTTAATGAACAATTAAAGAACAATTAAAAATTGCAAACAACATTTGTGATAAAAATATAGCATAGAATATATAAGGAATAATTACATATATTTTAATGACTGGGATGTGCTAGCATTTTTTACATGAAATATTAAAATCTGGTTCTATTGTTGCTGTCTATAAACACATTTAATATTTGGCATCCAATCTATTCCTGTATTTTGTTTTCGTTCCTATGTAAGTAGAAAATTATTTTTCATACAAGTAAGTTGTAATGAGAGGCATTAAGATTTTTATGGCTTTCTTAGATATTTCAGGATATTATGTGTAAATTTGTAACCAAAAATCAAGAATTTCTTCTTGTTCGTATTTTGAATTTAATGTTGAATCTGTTGAAATGTCAATTAATTTTTCCCTTTCCTTCGGTAACAAATTATCAGTTTTATTGTAATAGTGAAATGGATTTTTAATCTAGTCATATGACTTGGTTTGTTCTGGAAAATACTCTCTTATAGCATATTTCAACTGGGAAATGTGTTCTAATATGGTCTCTTTCAAATTTTCATTTAAATTCAATTAATTCTCCATTAGAAAATTATTGTTTTTTTCAAAACACAGCACGTTATTACTTTTTATATATGATGCCCACATATCTAATTTTAAGAGTGGTGCATTAACTTTTTCATTGATTTTAATTATGTGCACCTTAAGTCCTTGAAAGGGTAAAGTAAATTCATTTAGAACTGAAAACATATCTGCTAGGTAAGCCATAAATTGCAACCATATTTCATTATCTAAATTTGGAGCATACGCATGTTTCTGTTCTTATTTCATCTTTTTACTGAAAAAAATCGATTCAAGATTTTACCTTGCAAAAACTATTGCACTTATGCATGTAATAATAAGTTTTTTTGTTTGCTAGATAATTTTTCGTATAAAGCAAATAATCTTGAATTTAATTCATTTTTATGAAGTTTATAATTTGTACTACTTCATCCAAAACCTCCTTTAAATTTTTCGGCATATGGTTCATTATGAGCGCATGATGAAGACAGCAATGAGAATGTTCATTGTGTGGAGCTATTGCTGTTATTCATGATATTGCTCCTTTCACTGGACCTAATAAGGATTTCCCCCCAGCTGTACAAATGTGTGAACACGAACCCAATTTATTTTGTGTTCCTGTATGTACGTATTAATGAGTTTAAAACTTTTTTCTATGGTATTTCTCTCTATGAGAGGTTTGCAAAAAAGCATGTCCTCTTGGATTGTGGAATTAGAAGTAGTGAACCAATACAATCAAAATAGCTAAACTGGCAACATCTGCGGATTCATCCAATTATATGGTAAAACCATGTGGAGAAGACTTTAAAGGGCATATTATTTCATTTTCACAAAATAGTACCATTTCATAAATACTTCTCATGACTGTGGTATCAGAGACTGGTACACTGTCAATTTATTTAATATATTTCTCACCAAGTTTGCAAGATATTATATCTTTAATACAGGGTTTTGTTAAATTTTCAGCAATTGTGTATGCCTCACCTTCTTGAGCAATCTGATAACTTGGAAAGAAGCTACAAGTTCTGTTAATGTCACAGACTAGGTTGAGACCTTGCATGTGGTTTGCGAGTGGAGTTTGACTTACAGGTATGCAGCAACTCCATCAAGACTGAGTCTGAGATGGCCTTGTATGCTAGACACAGGTCACTCTGAGCAGTCTGTATGAGACTGAGTAGAGGGACAGGGCTTTTAACCTATCTGTATATGATAGCTGTTTGAGACCCTGGATTTTCCTGGTCAGGAACCTCTGTGGTCTCTCCAAATGCTGCATGTGCTTGGCAAGGTACATGCTGAAAGGGGCATTGTACTAGATAATGGGTCTGATAAGGGAGGAGTACAGGGATGTTCTGACCTCCTTGTTCCTGGATGAAATACCTTTACTTATGAGGTGGGCCATGTAGCAAGCCTTCCGTACAGCGGAAGCAACATGGTGGTCAAAAGTCAGGTTGCTATAAACCTGGGTGCCCAAGTTCCTCACGACTGATTGTGGGGACACCATTTTCCCCAATGGAGATAATGATGCATTTCTTGGCATTCAGTTTGAGGCCATGCTTGTGGTAGTTTGGGTAAGGCCATCTTGGAGGGTGTTCACACCACTACGGGAATTTATGACAACGCCCAGCTTGCAGTCATCTGCAAACTTGGTCAGCCACAGACTAATGGTTTTGACTTGCACCTCAGAAAAGTATATTCCAAACAGTAGAGGCCCCAAGGCGATCCTTGGGGTACGCCACTTGTTACGGGTCTACTACTAGAGGTGGCTTCCCCTATTTTGACTGAGTAGGTTCTATCCGTGAGACAGTTGATAACATATGGGTTGATGCCTAGCTGGGAGAGTTTATCTATTATGCCCAAGTGGGTAAAAGGGTTGAAGGCTTTGGCTAGGTCAGGGTAGGCGGTATGCACTGTCTTCCCCTCATCCATGGATGTTCTTCATCTCACATTGCTGCAGTCCTTACACTTGGGTAGTCCGCTGTCCTCGGTCGGCCCGAATATCAAAGTATAAGGCTGACGTCGGTCAAGGCGCATTAGACTGACATCAGGACGTCAGGGTACAAATGCGCATGACCGACGTCATATCCTCAGTCTTTTTTGCCGCATGGTCCGATGCAGAAGCAGCGTTGCAAGTGCCGTTCGGCGTTCTGAAATTTTTCGAATTCGGAGTTTCAGACCGAGTCAAAGTTGGCTAAGTACCCGTTGGGAATATTTTAGTTTTTCTTGCCTCAGTGGTTTACCGGATGTCAGAAAAGTGAATAACTGTATTTCTTGTGGGAAACAGATACCGCATAGAGATTATCATACTTTGCGTATTCCTTGCTTAGGGCCTGAGCACGACGTTGTTGGGTGTCGCTTTGTGCTAGATTCAATAAGCGCACTATTAAGAGAAGGTTAGACTGTGCCAGGTTAGTCTTCGAAGCGGTGCAATTACAATATGCCGCCGGATGCTCCGACGCCCGCTTCAAGAAGCGCAAGGATAAAGCAGCTAAGTCCAGGCAAGATGAGTCGTCGCACGGACGCCGGTTCTTTAGAGGTGTCGGTGGAGCCGGCGGTTCCACCGGAGGTTTCTCTGGAGTCCCAGGGGGAGACCTTGTTATTGCAGGATGTGGCCTCTCAGGAGGCAGGTCAGGCTGAAGGGGCTTCTCAGGTTGCTGTACTCCCCTCCCTTCCTAGGGTGGTTAGGCCTTCTCCTTCTGTTTCCAAGGCTTCTCCCAGAGGCAGGCCAGGTTTGGCTTCAGTTGGGGTCACTCCTAGTTCTTCAGGATGTGTGCCCAAGAAGCATATGCTTAAAATGGCAGAAGATTTGATTTCTTTGATTAGAGGTTCTTTGCCCCCTCCTGATAAGAGGCCTAGGGTGGAACCTGAGTTGGGGAGTTTTGAGCAGGCTTCAGATGTTTCAGAGTCTTCGGCTGAAGACTTGCAGGAGTATTCTCCTTATTCGGATGTGGATGATTCTACCCCTTCTGCTTCTCCTCCTGAGGATTTTTCTTTTTCAGAGACTCTTCATTCCATGAGGGAGCATTTTAAGTGGGAAGGTCAGGACTTCTCTGATTCCAGGAAAAGGCTTAGGGAATTTTTGTTTTTACCCCAGCATAGGCCTTTGGCTATACCTCCTGTTCTGGATGTTGTGGAGGATGTGTTTGCAGAGGCTTCTCTTAATCCTGATTCTTTGCCTCCTGCTCCTGTTAAACCGGATAGGTACTATAGGGTGCCTGAAGCTCATAAGTATCTGTTTAAGAGTCCTAGGGCGGACCCAGAAACTGTCAGTCAGGGGCCTAAGGGGGTTAAGGCTTCTGTTGTTAAAAATCCGGTTCCTCCAGATAAAGAGGCCAGGGCGTTGGATAGGTGAGGAAAGAAAGTCTATACTTCTTCCACCCTAGCTATGAGGGCTCTGAATTGCCAGTTTCACATGTTGAAATACCAAAACTATCTACTTTCTCAGTTGAAGTCTAAGGTAGATGCTCTGGCGGAAGGTATTGAGTGTAAAGAGTTACAAGATTTGGTACATGTCTCTGAACAAGTGGGTAAGCATTCTTTGCAATGTGGTTTTGATGCTGTACAGGCTTCGTCTAGGGTGGCTGCCACTGGGTCAGTTCTTCGCAGGCACGCCTGGCTGAGGGATCAGAATTTATCTGAACATGTTAAGACAAGGATTTTGGATGCTCCTTTACAATCTGATGTGTTGTTTGGTTCACCTGTTGAGGCAGTCTTAAAGAAAATGGAAGACAAGGCTAAGTCTATGCAGACTGTTAAAGATTTTTTGCAGGTTCAGCCTCCGAAATTTAGCAGAAATTGGCCTACCAAGGGGTGGACGTATCCTTCTTATGATTCCCAGTCTAGGGGTAGGTCTAGACGTGGTAGGGGCAGAGCTCAGGGCTCTTTCAGGCCTAGAACAGGGAGTTCACCTGCACAGTCTTCTGGTGAGGGTAGGGGTCAGTCCTTTCGTAAACAGACCCAATGACCTACCTTTTCAGCTGCCAGAGCCTTCTCGTCTGGCAGCACCTTTGGGAGGAAGGTTGGCACTTTTCAAGGAAAATTGGAGTATAATTACCCAAGACAGATGGGTATTGGATATCATACACCGAGGTTACAGGTTTTATTTCCATACCTTGCCTCCTTTCAAAGGCATGCCAGACGTTCCTCCTCAGCAAAGAATAGAGGCTCGCAAACAAATTTCTCTGCTGCTCCAAATAGGGGCCATACAACCGGTCCCTCTGTCAGAAGTGGGCCTAGGATTTTATTCTCGCCTGTTCCTAGTACCAAAGAAGGGGAACACGTGGAGACCAATTTTGGATTTATCCATCCTCAACACTTATCTGGACATTCCCAAGTTCAAAATGTTGACGTTACAACAGCTTTTACCTCTGCTGGGCAAAGATCACTGGATGGTGACTCTGGATCTCAAGGAGGCTTACCTTCATGTTCCTATCAGGCTAAGTTGCAGGAAGTATCTACGTTTTTGGGCTGGGACTTCTCATTATCAGTTCTCTGCATTGCCCTTTGGCTTATCTACTGCCCAGAGTGTTCACGAAGGTTCTGGCTCCAGTGATAGCTTTCTTCAGGCTAAAAGGAATACAGATCTATCCTTATTTGGACGATTGCCTGATTCTGGCTCAAGGGAAGGACGAACTTCTTCATCATCTACATTATGTGATAGCAGTGCTAAGATGCCTGGGGTATTCTGTGAACGAAATAAAGTCCAGTCTAGTACCCTCTCAGGAAATGTGCTTTCTGGGTGTGAGACTGAATACAGCATCCCAGATGGCCTTTTTGACCCCGGACAAACAACAGAATCTTTCTCTTTACTTCCATCATTTGTCTCATCAGTCCAGGCTGACTGCAAGGACAGTCCTTCAAGCCTTGGGGTTCATGGCTTCTTGTATTCTGGTGCTTCCCAATGCCAAACTGCATATGAGGAAGCTACAATGGTATCTCAAAAATGTATGGACACAGCACTGCCAGTATATGGACACTGTCATTCAGATAATACCTTGCATTCAAAAGGAATTTTTGTGGTGGGCTCAGGAATGTCACCTAAACAAGGGACTCTCTGTGACCCGGCCAGAGGCGAGTCAGATTCTAACGACAGATGCCTCAGACAAAGCTTGGGGAGCTCATCTAAATGGAAAGTGGATACAAGACAAGTGGCCTGCCAGACTTCTACATCTACATATCAATCTGAAGGAGATGTTAGCAGTCCAATTTGCATTAATAGCTTTCAAGGATTTACTTCTTCCAGGGCAGGTGTTGATTCTAACAGACAACACAACTGTCATGTGGTACATCAACAAGCAAGGGGGAACACATTCTTATCCTCTGTGCAGACAAGCAATGATTTTGTGGGAGACTGCTCTCAGTTTACAGCTAAATCTTCAGGCAAGGTTTCTGCCGAGGGCACAGAACTCCTTAGCAGATGTGTTGAGCAGACAAATAATGGATCCCCACGAGTGGAAATTGGATCCTCAAGTTTTTCAGAAATTGACAGTGTCATGGGGAACTCCAGACATAGATCTGTTCGCTTCTCCACTAAACTTCCAGCTGCCAAAGTTTTGCACAAAAAGTTTTCATCCCACAGCCTGGAAAGTGGATGCTCTTTCATTCAATTGGAGCAATCTTCATGTGTATGCCTTTCCACCTCTGCCTCTCCTCCCAAAGGTACTTTTGAAGGTCAGACAGGACAAACCAAGGATGATTTTAATAGCTCCAGATTACCCACTACTGAGAAGTCTGGTACGGAAGCCTCCATGGCCCTTACCTTTGATTCCACACCTACTGTCTCAGGAGAACAGTCATTTACTCAATGTCAAACTTCACTCTCTTCACCTGACAGCCTGGCATATTCTGTTTTAAACCCTGGAGGGTTTCAGCTTCCACAGCAAGTTTTGAATGTTATTTTGGAGGCCAGAAGGCCTAGTACAAGGAAAGTGTACGCAGATAAATGGAAGAGATTTTTGTTTTGGAGTGCAGCAAAAGCATTTGATGTTTCTAAGCCTAATTTAAGTGTGGCTCTTCAATATCTTACTGAGTTACTGGACAAAGGTTTGTCCTTCTCTTCTATTAAGATTCATGCTGCAGCACTTTCTGCTCACTATGATTGTGACCCACCATTGTTTTCTCATCCTTTGTTTAAGCAATTCCTTAGAGGGGCAAAGAATATAAGACCCCCACGAAGAGCTCCTACTCCTGCTTGGGATCTCAATTTTGTGTTGGAGAAACTCACTCTACAACCTTTTGAGCCTGCAGCTACTGCTGAGTTGAAATATTTATCATGGAAGACTGCCTTTTTGTTAGCCATTACTTCTGCGAGAAGGGTTTCTGAATTACAGGCCCTTATGGCAGTTGAGCCTTTCTTAATTTTCCATAAGGATAGGGTATCTTTACGTACTAATCCTTCCTTTATGCCTAAAGTGGTTTCTAGTGTGGCTTTAAACCAAACTATTCATTTGCCTACCTTTTATGCAAACCCCCAAAATAAAGGGGAAAAGATTTTGCACACTTTGGATATACACAGGCAGTTGCGATATTATTTGAGCAGAACTAAAGGGTTCAGGCAGTCTCAGCAGTTATTTGTTTCTTTTGCTTTGAGTTCTCAGGGCAAGCCTGTGTCAAAACAAACTATTTCTAGGTGGATTGGGTTTTGCATTGCTTTCTGTTATTCCCATCATGGCAAGGAGGTTCCAGCTGGGATTAGGCCTCATTCCACCAGGGCTACTGCCACGTCAACAGCTTTTTTAAGGGGGGTGGCAACTAAGGATATCTTGGAGGCAGCTACCTGGAGTTCAGTGCATACTTTCTCTAAGCATTATCACCTTCCACTTTACTCTAAATCTAGGGCTGGTTTTGCCACTGCTATTTTACAGGGCATTTTGGCAGCTCCTGCTTCTTTATAGTTGTGCCATCCTCCCTTACCTCTGCTTTGGGATTCTACCCAAGTGTAAGGACTGCAGCAATGTGAGATGAAGAACATAGTACAGTTTTGTACCTACCATAAATGTAGATGTTCGAAGATCCACATTGCTGCAGTCCAATTTACCCTCCCTCCTTCCCCACTGTAGTTAGAGGCGGTTGTGTGGGTTGGATTGTAAATTTTGTGTATATTGTACATATTATTAGTGCCAGGGTGGTTGGTTGTTTGTTTGTTGTCTTTGGGTTTTTGACCTTTCTTGTTAGGGTCTTCTGACATCTGGGGCAAGAAAAGACTGAGGATATGACGTCGGTCATGCGCATTTGTACCCTGACGTCCTGATGTCAGTCTAATGCGCCTTGACCGACGTCAGCCTTATACTTTGATATTTGGGCCGACCGAGGACAGCGGACTACCCAAGTGTAAGGACTGCAGCAATGTGGATCTTCGAACATCTACATTTATGGTAGGTACAAAACTGTACTTTTTGATGACTGTTTCGAGGAAGGTAACCAACTTTAACAGACATGATCTCCCTTTGTCAAAAAAAAACTGTGTGGGATTAAGTATTTGGATTTGCCAGTGTCCTTGTTTGTAAGGTCCATGATAATGCATTCCATGACCTTGTAGATCAGGCTAGTTAGGCTGATGGGCTTATAATTGCCTGGGTCGGTGGACGCTCCACCTTTGTATAGAGGGATGACAGTGGCTGTCCTCCTTTCTGCTGGGGCAAGGCTGATGCACAGGCTTTGGTTGAATAGGGTGCTGAGAGCTCTAGCCCGAGTTTATGTAGGACACAGCCAGGCATGTTGTCGCGTCCCATGGAGGCTGTATTTTTGCCTTTGAGAGGGCATTAATAACCTACTCCCTGTTGATGAGGGGGGGGGCAGGTGCTGGGGATGCCCTGGTTTACTGATGGGGGGTGGGGTGGGGTGGGGGGGGGGTGAAATTTTCATTGAACTTGTCTGTTAGTAAGTTGGCTATATCTATGGTGTTTGTGTATGTGGTATTCTTGACCATCAGTTCAGAGCAGATTTGGGAGTTACCTTTGAGATTGCGGATGTATGCAAAGAAGGCCTTGTGATTATCCTTAGTGGATGTGGACAATTTGGACTCGAAGTTAGCCGTAGATGATTTCACCAGTGACCTTATTTGATTATTTAGACAAAGGCGAGATTGCTTCCAACTTGGCACCTGCTCCTTCTTCGTCCTGGGCAACAATTTTGTCTTTTTATTATAGAGTCTTGTTTGCTGTCCACCAGACAGGTTTACTCTTGTTTGAGGAAGATGATTTGGTTCTGTCAGTTATTGTTGAGTCCATGCAGCTCTATAGGTGATGATATAGTTTTTTGCTGTAGGCTTGGACATTTGTGCTTGTTCCACCTGAAGGGATGGTGGCTGTGAAGCTGCTTTGCTCTCAGGAGGTTGTAGTCAGCTTTGGAAAAGTTTTTTTGTTCGTCCCTGGCAGGGAGGGGGGGGGGGGGTGAGTGAAGATGGTGACTTTGAAAGTGATTGCTTTACAGTCGGATCTTACCAAGGGGAATGACACTGTAGGAGTGCTACAGTGGCTACTCATGTTGGTTAGTACCAGGTCCAGGAAATATTCACCTCTTGTGGGGGTGTCGACCAGCTGATCCAATGCATTGGCATTGACGAAGTCGAGGAATTTCTGGATGTTCATGTTTGAGCTAGAATCGGTCTTCCACTCTATTGTTGGGTAGTTAAAGTAATCCAGGATCAGGGCAGAGGGTAGAATCTTGATGGATTCAAGTAACTCCAGATAGGTGGAGTGGGCCTCCTGAGTCCTGGTTGGGGGTCTGTAGCTAGCTGTTATTTGAATAGGTGTTTTGTCAACAGTTAACTGCACCTGGAGTGCCTCCTGTGCGTCATACTGTTTGACCAGCCTGGAGGTGTGTATGTCTTTGATAAATATTGAAACTCCACCTCCTTTGGCTTTATAGCCCTCAGTTTGCGGTCTGAAAGTATGGTTGGACAAATAACCTGGTAAGGCTGGGGTGCTTTCCACAGCTTTGAACCAGGTTTCAGTGACTGCACCAATGTCAGCCTTTCCAGGGTGAGGAATGCTTGCAATGAGTGCAGTTTCATGTTAAGACTCCTAGCGTTTAGCAGCATGACCTTTAAATTTCATTTAGAAGAATTTTTCACATTGGTAATTTTGTTCTTGTGACGTTGCCTAAAAAAGGCACTATGGGAGAGGCAAGAGCCTTTGCCAGAAGCCTGAAACCCAGGGAAGACAGATGGGCATTTCTGGTAAAGCATCGTGGTCTGTCAGTCTTGTCCTCCTAGGGCTAATAAACAAGAGGACTAATAAACAAGAGTTGAAAAGAACTTACCTCGTGTATAATAGTTTTTAAATTGTATTCATAATGTTATAATAATTATCTTCATAATATTTCACTCAGTCCCGATTGTGTAGGATTCTCCTCCAGAGTCAGCACTGGAAATAACCATCAATTCAGTAATGCAGCTGGATGTAGAAGCACCACTTTTTGAGTTGGCAGGAAAACAAATTGTTGTAAACTAGCATTACTTAACATACTCTGTATACATTCAGGGAAATATCTTAATCAATATTACTAAAAATCACCTACCTATAATTATTCAGCATAATTGCATTCGGTGTGACGAGGATGGACAAGATGTTGGATGGTTTGGAGACAAAGCCAGAGAGGTGAGATTGCTGTGGTTTAGATGTGCTGAGGAGGGATGCTGAGTATATTGGGAGAAGAGCAAGATGCAGAGGACAAGGAGAAATGGAAACAGATGAACCACTTTGGCAACCCCTAATGGGAGCAGCTGAAAGAAGAAAAATTGCTAATGATGTTTTTTTTTTTTTTCACTTTCAGATGATATACAGCAGATCATCTTTTCCAGAAGTGGAAATACATATACAGCAGTAACTAAACAGAAATTTCTAGAAATTTCATCTGGACAGCAAGAGAAATGAAACACTCATTATCATCATTGCCTGTAATGAATGTAGATTCCAAACTATCCCTTAAGAATTGCTACCTCTCTTCCATCCCTGATAAAGATTTTCAACAATAAACTTCAAAAATGCTTTAGTACCACTATTGACTTAAATTGCCGGAATATATGTTTCAGATATATAAAAGTTATGAATAGTTCATTAGGCCAGAGCAATTTTACATTTATGTCTTGATAGACTGCAAAGGAGAAAATGTAAGTATACCTGTCTGATATACTCAAAGTACACATTTATTTGAAGCTAACATGGGCTCCTATGTTCAGCATACAATTAGAGATCAGTGATGGCTACTGCCCAGTTAACTTTTAGTACACAATGAATGATTTGTTGCCATGCATGCTACCTTTTAGCCACTGAGGTGGTAGAATCTTTGTTCAAGAAGACCTGGATGTTACCGTGCACTGTTAAAACACAACAGTAATAATGACAGCATTAGTCTGTTTGCTTCATTTTTGCTCAGTGTGACTGATAATATAGATATTTTTGTAGCCCTGTACTTGTCAGTCAGCAATTTAAAAAAAAATCAAGGAATTCTTCTTATCCGAGTTCAGCAAAGACAACAACCGTTCATTTTATTACTTGGAACGCGTCTGTTGTTACTTAATTTATTATTTATATATTACCTTAGTTTTCCTTGTCCAAATAAATCCCATTAGAACTGTGGCTCATTTTTTGCATACATAGATGCAGGACCAAAGTATGTATTTTCAAATAAATCCTTATAGCACATATAAAAACCAAGCCAGAATGACATTAAAATGAATTAAGCCTACAAATGGGGGAGGGGAGGGTTGTTTCTGTCTTTGTGTGTAGATGTATCTGACTGCATTGCTAGTGGGTCATGTACTAAAAAAGAAATGAGTTCCTTTACTTAATTACAGTTTATGTACACATAGCTGCCTATTGCATATTCTATTTAAAACTTTTAATTTTAATTTACTTATGCTAAGTACTGTTTCTGTTGGAAGATCTTTACCCTTTGGGCCTCTGCTGAAAATGCCCTTGTTTAGCAATGCAGTCATTAACATCATCACAGGCAATTATGGTCATTAACAAGCAAATAAATGGCTTTCTGCAATGTCTGTCCCAGTAATATGTCATCCACCCGAGAGAATAGGTCGAGACAGGGATGTTGGTTAGCAAAGTATGTCATACAGTTTGCTGCAACAGCTCTAAACTTCAATTACTTATCTGGGCCCTTACCAAATAACTATCAACCACCTTGAACTTTCCTCTCCACCTGTGACCATCAACAGTCCTTACTAAGCCTTAGAAAGAGCCAGAAGGGACGAATTATCTTGATGTTCTTCATGTTTCACTGTTGCAGTCATTACATTTGGGTAATCTGCTGGCAGGTTGCCCTCAGTCGGCCTGATTAACAAAGTCTTGGGTCCTGCGTCGGTTGCTGTCCCTTCTTCCATGACGTCAAGTCGTCAGGGGTATAAAACATGCAGCCGATGCCATTACATCAGTCTTTCTTGCCGCGCTGTGCCCAAAGCAGTTTGCAAGTGCCTGTCGGCCAACTCCTGAAATTTTCGTTTTTGAGTTTCAGATCCGAAGTCTTTAACTAAAAAGCTAAGTACCCTGTTGGGGAAACTTTTTCTTGCTCCTTACCGATGTCAGTAAAAGTTAATAATTGCATTACTTATGAGAAGCAAATACCTCATAAGGATTTTCATTTGTACTGTATTCCTCGCCTAGGCCCTGACTACAACGTACCTTGCTGTTGGTTTTGTACTTTATTTAATCAACGCACTATCAAATGTCGGTACATTTTTGCTTCTAAATATTTTGGCTCACGCTTTAATTATCCAGAAATGTCATCGGTTAGCAATCCGACTACCGGAATTCCTAAAAAAACGCAAAGAAAAAGACAGAGACCTGCCGTTGAGGTCCAAAACTGCCGATGACGCTTCTCCTAAGCCATTTCGCCGGTACTCAGTGAGGCACTTTTGCAGCCCCTGATACCCGCTACTTCTGATTCGCAGGCCTCTACTGAGACCCATTCGGAGTCCGCTATGCCGCGAGATGCTTCAATTATGGAACCTGTGGATGTCTCTACCTTGGATGGGTCCGGAGCCGCTGTGCAAGAACCAGCTTTTGAGGGTGTTTTCAGGCCTACAGATTTGTATATTAGACCGACGCCATATTCAAAACTAAGGCCAAAATCTCGACCTATGCCTAAAAAAAATGACGCCTGGGCCACATGTGCAGGCCCCTATGCCTAAAAAACAAATGATCAAAAATGGCTGAAGATTTAATTACTCTGATCAGGGGTAGCCAACCCCCCCCCCCCTTTTTCTATGAGGCCTAGGCAAGACATTGATTATGAATCTTCTGAACAGGATTCCATTTCTTCTGACTCTTCTAATGAACAGGAATTGTCTATACCTACTTATGAGGACTCTGATGCAAAAGATTTCATTCCTTCTGCTTCTCCCCCAGAGGATTCTTCTTTTGGGGAAACTTTACATACCTTAAGGGAACATTTCTACATGAAAGTCAGGATTTCTCTGAATCTAAAAAGAGACTTAGGGATTTTCTTCTTCTTCCTCAGCATAGGCCTTTGGCTATACCGCCTGTTCTAGACATTGTTGATGATGTTTTTTTCAGAATCTAGTATGGTTCCTGATTCTCTGCCTCCGGCTCCTTGTAAGCCAGACAGATACTACAGAGTTCCTGACTCCCACAAATTCCTTTTCAAAAATCCTATTGCAGATCCTGTAACCATTTCTCAGGGTCCCAAGGGCATTAAGGCTTCTACTGCTAAAAATCCTACCCTTTCTGATAGAGATTCCAGGAAGCTGGATAGATGGGGTAAGAACGTTTACACTTGCCAACCTTGCCAATCAGGGCTTTAAACTGTCAATTTCGTATGCTAAAATATCAACAGCATATCATGGGACTCCTTAAACAGAAAATGATGTTCATTTCTGACTGTGTAGAAAACAAACATTTATAGGATTTATTGCATTCAGCTGAACAAGTCGGAAAAGATACTTTGCAATGCAGTTTTGATTCTTTGGAGGCCTCTTGCAGGGCTGCTGTAACTGGGTCTGTGCTAAGAAGGTATGCTTGGCTCAAAGAGCAAAATCTGCCTGATCATGTTAAAGCAAAATTGTTGGATGCTTCTTTACAACAGGACCATCTCTTTGGTAATAAGGCTGAAGAAGTTTTAAAAAAGATGGAAGATAAAGCTAAATCTATGCAAACTGTGAAAGATTTATTACAAGTGCAATCTCCAAGATTTGGTAGGCACTGGCCTACTAAGAACTGGTCCTTTCCAGTTCCTTCGAGAGCCACTCAAGTCAAACCCAGACATTCCAAAGGCTCCAGGTCGCAGTCTCAAGGGACTTTCAGAACAAAACGATGGGGTGCCTCCTCTTCCAAATCTGGAAACAACAAGACATCTCCCTATGGTAAGCAGTCTCATTGACTTCCCTTTACACTTACCAAGCACTTACCTTTTAGCCGCCCCTTTGGGGGGAAAACTGGCTCTTCATGCAAGAAACTGGCAACTTATAACCCAGGACAAATGGGTTTTAAGTATAGCATCCCAGGGATACAGATTTCATTTCCACACGTTGCCAATTCCAAACGGATGACCAGACCTGCCCCCAAATTCATGGGCAGAGGCCCAGAAACAAGTACTTTCCCTCATGAGCATGGGGGCTATTCAACCAGTACCAGAAGTGGAAAAGGGACAAGGTTTCTATTCAAGGTTTTTCCTGGTACCCAGAAAAGACAAATCATGGCGTCCAATTCTGGACTTATCTACTCTAAACACCTTTCCGGACATTCCAAAATTCAACATGCTGACTCTTTACCAGTTACTTCCTATGCTAGGCAAAGATGCCTGGTTGGCAACTCTAGATTTAAGAGGCTTACCTGCATATCCCAATCAGGGAATCTTGCAGAAGATACCTCCGCTTCAAAGCAGGCTATTTGCATTACCAGTTCTCTACACTGCCCTTTGGCTTATCTACTGCGCCCAGGGTCTTTACAAAGTGCCTGGCTCCAGTAATTGCGTTTTGCAGGCAAAGAAATATTCAAATATATCACCTAGATGATTGTCTAATTCAGGCAGAAAACAAGGACACTCTTCTAAACCATCTGGCGTTTGTACAAAGGGTTCTAACTTGTCTAGGTACACTATAAACGAAAATAAATCACAACTGGTACCCTCTCAAAAAATTACATTCCTGGGTGCAAGCTTGAATACAACTGCCCAGATGGCTTTCCTTATGCCAGAGAAGCAAATTCATTTGGTGACTTACTTCAAACAGGTGACCACAAAAACCCTGCTTTCTGCAAGCCTTGGGGTTCATGGCCTCCTGCATTCTTCTAATTCCATATGCAAGGCTGCATATGAGGAAACTTCAATGGTACTTAAAAAGTCTATGGAGTCAGCACTGTCACAGCCTGGAAAGAATGATTCCTATCATACCTTGCCTGCAACTAGAGTTCCTATGGTGGGCAGAGGCCTACCACCAGAACAAGGGACTGCCATTCACACCACCCCTTGCCGCCCAAACCCTAACTACAGACGCATCAGACTATGCTGGGGGGGCATATCTGGCAGGGAAGTGCATTCAGGGCAAATGGAGCCCAAATCAAATGCACCTTCATATCAATCAAAAAGAAATGCTAGCTGTACAGAATGCACTGACAGCCTTCAAGGACTACCTCCATCCAGGACAATTAATGAAAAAGACAGACAACACCACGGTTATGTGGAACATAAACAAGCAGGGGGGTACACACTCCTACCCCCTTTGCAGACTAGCCAACTAGTCTTTGCAGACCTATCAAGTACAACTACAAGCTCAATTCCTGCCAGGAAAGCTGAATACTCTGGCAGACGAACTAAGCAGAAATCTCATGGACCCACACGAATGGAAACTGGAACCACTGATTTTCAACATGTTGACACGCTAATGGGAGGAGCCCAGACATAGATCTTTTTGCCTCACCCCAGAACTATCAGTTGGACAAATTTTGCACAAGAACTCATCGCAAAAAAGCCTAGAAAGTGGAAGCTCTGTCCTTCAGCTGGAAAAAAATATTAGTCTATGCCTTTCCCCCGCTGCTCTCCAAAGTTCTACTAAAAGTCAAACAGGACAAACCAAAAATGATTTTGATTGCTCCAGACTGGCCTCGCCAACACTGGTACCCACTCCTGTTCAATGTGTCACACCTTTCACCGTGGCATCTGCCTCAGACACCTTACTTACTGTCTCAGGAGAACGGCCAAATTCTGCACACACAGCTCGAAACTTTGAATCTTGCAGTGTGGCTCATCACCTAAATTCACCCTTATCATCCCTCAGCAAACCTGTGATGGATATCATTTTAGAGGCGAGAAGGCCTAGTACTAGAAAATCTTATGCTGACAAATGGAAAAGATTCTGTGTCTGGAATCAATCTCAAGGGATAAGCACAGCAGTGCCAAACATTCCTCAGATTTTACAATACTTAACTGAGATGCTTCACAAGGGCCTGTCCTTTTCTTCCATAAAAATCCATGCCTCAGCCATTTCAGCTCATTAAAACACAGAACCTCCCCTCTTCTCTCATCCTCTGCTAAAGCAGTATCTCAGAGGGACCAAAAACTTAAGACCACCCAGGAGAGCTCCACCCCCTGGAACCTCAATTTTGTATTGGAAAAGCTCACTCTCCCTCCTTTCGAGCCAGCTGCTTCTGCAGACTTAAGATTTCTCTCCTGGAAAACAACTTTCCTTTTAGCAGTCAGTTCAGCTAGAAGGATTTATGAATTACAGGCTCTTATGGCAGTGGAGCCTTTCATCATTTTTCGTGCGGACAGGGTATCTGTCAGGACCAATCCATCCTTCATGCCTAAGGTAGTATCCAGTGTGGCTCTTAATCAGACCATTCATTTGCCAACTTTCTTTCCCAATCCACAGAACAAGGGGGAGTGGATTCTACATTCATTGGATGTATGCAGACAACTTAGATTTTCCTTACAGGACAAAATCTCAAAGAAAATCCGAACAACTGCTGGTGGCATTTGCTGCAGGGGCAGGGGCAGAGGGAAAGGCTATTTCAAAGCAAACCATTTCCAAGTGGATAAGCCATTGTATTTGTTTTGGCTATATGCACCATAGAAAAACTATCCCCCAGGGGATCAGATCCCATTCCACCAGGGCTGCATCTACTTCTGCAGCTTTTCTCAGAGGTGTTCCTACCAGGGACATTCTAGAAGCTGCTACCTGGAGCTCAGTTCATACGTTCACCAAACATTACCATTTACGACTTTTCTCTAAATCCAGAGCTGGCTTTGCCACTTGCTGTCCTGCAGGGCCTTATAGCTGGTCCTAATGATGTATAATTCCCTCCACCCAACCAAAGCTTTGGAAATCTACCCAAATGTAATGACTGCAACAGTGAAACATGAAGAACATAGTACAGTTTTGT
This sequence comes from Protopterus annectens, assembly GCF_019279795.1. NCBI lineage: Eukaryota > Metazoa > Chordata > Ceratodontiformes > Protopteridae > Protopterus > Protopterus annectens. The sequence goes on along the minus strand of NC_056731.1, from coordinate 1,096,618,834 downwards.
ACACTTACCATAAATGTAGATGTTCAAGTATATTCACTGTTGCAGTCCTGGTTACCCTCCCTCCAGCCCCCTATTTTTCTCTGGCTATACCTCTACTTTATTTCACTATGCCTAAAAGCCGTTTTGGTGTATTTGCTTTTGGGATTGGAGGTATATTTTTTGTGTTTTTAATTTTATTTGCTCCCCATCTGGGGGGCACCTGACATCTGGGGAAAGAAATACTGATGTAATGGCGTCAGCTGCATGTTTTATACCCCTGACGACCTGACATCATGGAAGAAGGGACAGCAACCAACGCAGGACCCAAGACGTTAATCAGGCCGACTGAGGGCAACCTGCCAGCAGATTATCCAAATGTAATGACTGCAACAGTGAATATACTGGAACATCTACATTTATGGTAAGTGTACACAACTGTACTTTTTACACACCGTTATGGAGTTAATACAACAAGACTATTGATTTAATAATGCGTGTCCATAAATACCAGCAACATCAGTACATTTGTATGTCAAGTATGATTAAATAAAATCATAGCTGTTAAGAGGTACGAAATGGGCCCAAACCATGTGCTTGCATTGATGTTAAGTAAAGGAGTTAACAATGAATCAACAATGCATTTTTTCTCCTGTTGCTGCAAGGCTCGGAAGACTGAGTCAGTTAAACTTGAAAATTTAGTCAGGCTACTTTAACAAGTGAGATTTAACAGACCTTACAGGTCTTGCACCTGTATGGAAAACCTGCATATTTACTGTTACAGCAGTCTAACAATATACATGTTATCATCTTAGTTAATATTTAACTTTTCTGAAGAGATTTGTGTAACTTTTGTTCCAGCCGAGACTGACCCTCCAAACACCAGAGGGAAAACTCTATGGTAACCATTGCCAGTCCCAAGGCAAAGGAGTGGTTTATTCCAGCCATGGATAGTGAAATAGTCTGTCTTCTTTTATTACGGATTGCAGAAAGAACTGACACCTGCTTACTGGCTGGGGGTTTTCTGTAGGAAATAGTTACTCGGGCTACTCCCTGGGAAACGGGACACTGTTTTGTAACTGGTAGCAGTCAGAAAGAATTAACGTGATTTTTAAAGGTTTTTGGCAGTTTTTATTGTTTTCATTAAGTACAAACTGCGACTGTAATTTTGCACCCCTAGTTATCGCAGCTAATACATCAGGATGACAAGTTCTGTTTATTTGGAGCTATAAGCTGTTTTAATTTCCTCTATACTATATATTTCAATGACAAGTTAGCATTTTGTTTTATAGAAGTCCAAGATCCATCTGATGTCAAAGATAATTGCACCTTATCAAGTTGGCCATATTGCCCCCTTCGCAACGTAAGTTTTGCCTGTGAAGTCAACCAAAAAGGAGTAGAATAAAGGACAAACTGAACAGTGGAGGAAGGAGAGGAGGTGCAGTCTGAAAGTTTTCCAGAAAATGAAAGGGTGAAATATTTTGCTAGTCACCTGCTACAGTTACTTAAATTCAAACTAGATAAATGGATCAAATATAACTAACAGGAAGTGAACCAGAAAGTTCTGTTAGACTTTTTTGAAAGAGAGACTTCTGTGTTGCTTGCTTACTTTTTGTGTTTTTTTCCACTGGACAATTAACTGCTGTACAAGAGGTAAGGAAACCTATATATCCCACTTTCTTTAGTAGTCCCTGCCCTGCGTTAAGTAAATATTCATTTATTTAGAAAAGAACAGACCACGTGTTCAAATATTGTTGCCATTTACTTTTTATATTTGATCGCCTTTAATTTATGCCACTAATGATCATGAGGGTCCTTCCGCTATTTCTTTTGACTGCTAAGTGGCTGTCTTAGAGATCACATACCTAATAATATAACGGCATGAATGTGAGGATAGTAAATTACATCTCCAAACTAGCAGACTAAGAATTTGGAAGAGGCCCCAAGTGTAAGAGATACGTGTGCTATTCGCCTGTACCAGAAATCATATGATCACTGTCGCCGAGTAGCAACACAAGAGGTTCATATATAGACGGACCACTCATATGTATCGACTTCACAAGAGCGATGTACGTTTGAGATAACGATATAAAATAATATAAATGCATTGAGCATTAAATTTTATTTTTAACATCTGATTCAGTGGAATTGTAATGTATACAAATGCATATGTATATTTATGTACCTAAGGACACAATGTGATTTTTTTTTGTTGCCTGTGACGTCAGTGTTTTCATTATTTTCATTTGTTACTTACTGTGTTCAAAAATTCTGTAGAACATTGAGTCGCGGAACCCGGAATGCAGTTTGAATACCGCTGCTTTAACCCATTATTCCTTCTTGGCAAAAAGCAAAATAAACAGTCTCAATAAAATGCAGATAAATAAATGTTTAAGAAAAAATGGCAAGGGGGATTGAAATAGAATTCTGACCGCCCCCCCCCCCAAAAAAAAAAAAAGAACAGCCCAAGAAGTAAGAGTAGATGACTATTTAAGGTACCTTCTACCCCACTCCCACCCTGCCATACTTTTCCCCTTCCAGGAAATCCAAATCACCACTTTTCTCTTTGGCAACAGATAGTTGTTGTGAAGATCATTCATCAAGGTTACAGATGGTAGTGGGTGGAAATTACTTATTTTGATGGATAATCTGTCATCCACCAGACCAGACCATCTCTTATTTCCACCTGCCCTTTATCACATGCTATCCCAGGGAGTGATAGAACTAGTTCTTCCTTCCCAAGTGAGAAAAGGTTTTTATTCAAGGATGTTGTAGTGCCAAAGAAAAAAAAGCTTGGAGACCAGTTCTACATCTTTCTTTCTTAAATCTATTGTGAATGTGTTCAAGTACAAAATGATGTCACTTCACAACCTGTTAACTCTTCTAACTCATTCATGTTTCCTGGCAACATTAGATTTTAAAAAATGCTCATCAAAGCATCCCTATTAATCTAGGTTGTGTATGTGTCTGGATGACATTATCAGATGTTGCAGTATTCTTGGTGTGGGATTTTGCACCTCAGGCTTCCGGAACGTCGGCTCCTATGCAAAAGCTTCAGCTTGGCTGTTGTAGCTGCATGGGACATCACATGTAGGGCCATAAACCAGGGACTGTAAATGTGATGTCTGCACGCACAGACCTGAGAACTTTTCAGCCGCAGACGACCGATTCATCGTGAGCTTCGCTCCTTCACCACAAGACGTCTAAAAGCTAAGTACCCTGTTGGGGTTTTCTTCTTTAATTTTTGCTAAAGCTTGGTTTGTTGTAGTAATCCTTAGCCGATGTCCACAAAAAAGGGTAAATGTCAATGCGGGCGCCAGATACCCCATAAAGACACACAACCACTGTGTTTTTTGCTTAGGCCGGGAGTACGACCACAACGCTTCCTCCATTTGCCAATATTTCGTTCCTAAGACCCTTCACAGCCATCTGGCTGCTCTAAATCTCTACCTGGAAAGCCAACAGCTTAAAAAATTAGCTCTTAGGATGGATCCCGTCTCGGAGGCCTCGACTGAACCTCTGCGTAAGAAGGCCAAGTTTCCTAGGCCCTCTTCCACTGCCGCTCCTCTATCGGAAGCCCCACCAGCTACTGATTTTGGAGTTGAGGGATGTCCGATTTCTATCTCGACTTTGGAGGAAGCCGCTTCACAGATGACGACCATCATGTCCATGGAGCCAACTCAGACACCGGCTACCGCCGAGGTCGAGGGGGAACCAAGCACATCCTGGCCAACCAGCGGGATCCCTCCCTCAGACACTGCTACCGTTAGCCAGGCATCCGACTCCAGGTCTACACCTAAGTCCACCCAAGTCAAAAAGAAACAAAAAACTAAACATCTGGCTACACCCGGCCTGCCAGATTGGCAGTCCTTCACCTCTTCCTTAATGCAGGCCCTTAGGCCCTCAGCCTCTTCTCTAGCTACCCTTCCTCTGCTTAGCCCTACTTCTGCATCTTCCCTTCCACCACTTACCTCACAAGAGAGGGAACAAGAGCAAGAAAATTATTATTCCTCTTCTGAGGAATCCATTTCTTACACTTCCCAAGTTGCCTCCCCTCAAGAGTACTATTCACCAGATGACTCTTTTGAGGAAGACTTCCCCCAGAGGATATTACCTTTGATGAAACCATCACCAAAATGAAAGAATATTTTAAATGGGACACCTCACAAATGTCTGATGCTTCTGCCATTCAGTCTCTCATCCCTGCCTACTTAGATGCCTTTGCCTCTGCATCAAAGACATCAGGTTCTCAGCCACCTGCCCTAAGAGGCCAGACTGCTTCTACAAGGTGCCTGATGACCAGAAATTCGTAGTCAAGCCTCCTTTGGCAGATCCTGCTGTGATTGCCATCTCACCAGATAATCCAGACTCATTCCGTCTGCCTTTCTCTTACCTACGGACAAAGACAGCAAAACAATGGATAGAATTGGAAAGAAGGTCTACACCTCTTCCACATTGGCTTTTTAGAGCCGTCAACTATCAAACCCATATGACCAAATATGCTTTGGACCTGGTTTCTCAAGGCACTATTCTGCTGGCTGCTACTCCTGACTGCCCCACGAAAGTGAAATCTCTTCCAAATTTTCTCTGGCTGCCCAAGTAGCCAGACACTCAATTAAATGCAGCTGTGCTGCTGTAGCGGCCTCTGCACGCTCTGCAGCATCTGCCTCTGTTCTCAGGAGATACTCCTGGCTTCATCTGCAACACTTACCTGAAGACTTCAAGTCTAAGAGCTTAGATGCCCCTCTGGACCCTAATTTCCTGTTTGGTAAACAATCAGTGGACCTGCTTAAAAATCTACAGGAAAAGAGCAAGGAATTGCAAGACATCAAGCATCTCTTGGTGTACCCCAGTTATAACTGGAATTACCCTGCCAAGGCCACATTTGTCAGATGAAACCCACCCACTGCTGGAACTACCTCTTCCATACAAAGAAGAGGAACCAGAAGGCAAACCTCTACCAGTCGTACTGCCTCTCAGCCTCCCTCTAGACAGCCATTTCAAGACAGAAAAGCTTTCAACAATGCGTGATTGCCTTGCCTCCCTTCCCCTTTCTGCCCGCCTCTCCCACTTCCTCCCCTTTTGGAAAACCATCACCACAGACAGATGGGTTCTGGCTATTATCCAAAAAGGATACTTCCACTGCTGGAAAGAAAGGCCACCCTTAAGGGGTGTCCCCTTTCCCCCAAAAAATCAAAGACACCTCTTCCCACAGGTCCTGACAGACCTTCTGAACTTAGGCACCATTGAACCTGTCCCTCCAGGACAGGAAGGAAAGGGCTTCTATTCTCCTGGTCCCCAAAATGGATGAACCATGGAGACCTATTGTAGACCTTTCCTTCTTAAACCTATTCTTAAAAGTGCCCACCTTCAGAATGTTGTCCCTTCCACATTTACTCCCTGTCATTCCGGCCAAAGCTTTCATGGCCACACTGGACCTGAAAGAAGCCTACTTGCATATACCCATTCTACCCTCCCACAGAAAATGTTTACGTTTCTCTGGACCCTCCTTTCATTTCCAGTTTACTGCTTTGCCCTTTGGTTTGTCCAATGCCCCCAGAGTGTTCACAGAATGTCTGACACCGGCCATTGCCTATTGCAGAACACAAGGGATTCAGATTTATCCTTACATAGACAACATCCTGATATTAGCAGACTGCAAAGAAACCCTTTTAATCCATCTAGAGTTCACCATGTGCCTACTACAAATTCTGGGGTTCACTCTCAACCTCCCAAAATCATCCTTGACACCAGAACAAGACAAAATATTTCTGGGTTGCAGAATCAAAACGGACATAATGAAAGCCTTCCTTCCACAGGACAAGGTCAGCTCCCTGACCTCCCATTTCAAAGCCCTGCTGCAGACCTAAATGATAACTTCAAGGCAATTCCCAAGGACCCTGGGCCTAATGGCATCCACCATCCCCATGCTTCCATTAGCCAGAATGCACAGGCTAAAGCTACAGTGGTATCTAACAAGAGCAAGAAATCACTCTCCTGCCCTGTCTAAAGGCAGAAGTAACTTGGTGGATTCAGCAAATCCACCTCAACCCGGGCCTTCCTCTGCAGCCTCCCCTCCCAACCCAGGTTATGCATACAGATGCTTCAGACTCAGGATGGGGAGCCACAATGGTATCCCTAAGGGTCCAAGCAAAGTGGCACCCTTCCTTAAGGAACAAACACATCAACATGAGGGAAATGACAACAGTCTTTCTAGCACTGAAAACTTTCAGCCCTCTCGTACTACCAGGTGTTCTCTAAATAATAACAGACAACACCACAGTTATGTGGTACCTCAACAAGCATGGGGGAACAAAAGCATACCACCTGTGCAGACTGACCTTACTGATATGGGACCTAGCCTCTCGATAGCTTGTGCCTGCAGGCATCCTACATCCCCTCGCAGGACAACAAACAAGCAGACCTTCTAAGCAGGACATCCTCTCCACAGCATGAATGGATGTTGGGCAGGAATGTCTTCCTAGACATTGTCCATCGGTGGGGCACTCCTCAAGTAGACTTGTTTGCCTCCCCCCAGAACAGACAACTGCAGACCTTCTGCTTCAAGACGTACTCCCCTCTAGCTTGGAGAGTAGACATTTTCAGCATTTCTTGGAAGGGAAGGTTTCTATATGCCTTTCCTCCCTTCCCACTAATTCAGAAAGTCCTCCTGAAAATCAGGAGAGACAAACCAAACATCTTGTTGGTGATTCCCTACTGGCCAAGGCAGCATTGGTTCCCCCTACTTCACAGTCTAGCCAAGGGCAATCACCACAACTTACCCCATAAGGTGGACCTTCTGACACAACAAAAGGGAACCCTCATCCACCTACACTTGCGGGTGTTGTCACAGACACTGTGGGTGATAAAATTCTAATTCCCTTGAGGCATCACTACTCAGAGGATGTGCTTTCAGTCCTGAGGGAGGCCAGGAAACCTACTACAAGAAAATCATACTTAGCTAAATGAGAGAGATTTTCAAAACGGTGTCTGGACAAGGGCTGGGATCCATGCATAGCAGATCCCCCCTACGTGTTGCTTCTGTGTGTCAGCTAGTAAAGGGTGGACTCTCTTATTCTTCAGTGAAAGTTCACCTTTCAGCAGTTTCAGCCTGCCTGCCACTAGACCCTCCCCTACTAGCCAGGCTCGACGTGAAGCTGTTCTTAAAAGGAGTCCTGTACATCATACCTCCACGAAAGCCCAAACCACCTCCCTGGGACCTATATTACAGTCTGGAAAAACTAACCCAGTCTCCATTTGAACCTGCTAGTGCAACTACTCTGGAAGACAGTACCACTAGTGGCCATAACTTCAGCCAGAAAGGTGTTTGAATTACAGGCCCCCATACACTACCTTCCACAAGGACAGGGTAACACTAGGAACTAACCCTTTTTCATGCCGAAGGTTGTCAACGATCTGTCATTAAACCAATCTATTAATCTTCCCACCTTCTACCCCTCTCCTACCAATGATGGTGAGAGAATACCAGACAACTAAGATTTTACCTAGACAAAACAAAATCCTTTAGAAAATCCAATCAACTCTTTGTTTCCTTCCACCCCAGGGACCAGGATAAGGCAGTCTCTAAACAAACTATGGCATGTTGGAGTAGGAAAGCCATTTGCCTCTGCTACTCACACCATGGCAAAAAAACTCCCACAGGGAATCAAAGCTCACTCCACCAGGGCAGTGACAGCCTCCAAAGCCTTTTTAAAAGGCCTGGACACCACTTCCTTACTGGAAGCAGACCCATGGTCCACCATTCACACTTTCACCAAACACTACAAGTTAGTGTCTCCAGAGTATGGGCAGGATTTGCCAGGGCAATCCTGCAGGGCTTTGTGGAATCAGCCAATTCTACCTCCACCCTTACTTCCAACTAAGCTGTGGTACTCTCCCACACCAATAAAACTTCAACATAGGAATAGAAGGACATAGAATAGTTGTGTAAAATCTTACCATAACCACAGATGTCCTTCTCTTCCATGTTGCAGTATTCCTTCCCACCCACCAAAACCCCCTTATCCTTTTCTCTCTCTCTCAGACTCTCATAGCATCAGGTCTCTGGGGGTCTACACCCTCTCCTGTGACCTATGTAACCACATAATGGCTCCTTGACCCAATGACTGATATTACTGGCTACTCCTGCTGCTGGGCCTTCAAGTTCTGAGGTCTGTGCATACAGACGTCACATTTAAGGTCCCTGGTTTATGGCCCTACGTGTGACGTCCTGTGCAGCTACAACATCCAAGCTGAAGCTTTTGTATAAGAGCCGATGTTTGGGTCGCTTGAGGTGGAAAATCCCTCACCAGGAATACTGCAACATGGAAGAGAAAAGGACATCTATGTTTATGGTAAGATTTTACACAACTATTCTCTCCCTTCCTTACCCTTTGGACTACCTCTGCACCAAGAACATTCACAATGTCTAGCTCTAGTTATAGCTCATTGCAGGCTACAGGGTAACTATATATGTTCTGCATGTTTCACTGTTGCAGTCATTACATTTGGGTAATCTTCTGGCAGGTTGCCCTCAGTCGGCCTGATTAACAAAGTCTTGGGTCCTGCGTCAGTTGCTGTCCCTTCTTCCATGATGTCAGGTCGTCAAGGGTATAAAACAAGCAGCCGATGTCATTACCTCAGTCTTTCTTGCCATGTGGTGCCCGAAGCAGAAGCAGTTCGCAAGTGCCGGTCAGCCGACTCCTGAAATTTTTGTTTTTGAGTTTCAGAACCGAAGTATTCAACTTAAAGCTAAGCACCCTGTTGGGGAAACTTTTTCTTGCTTCTTACCAATGTTAGTAAAAGTTAATAATTGCATTACTTGTGGAAAGCAAATACTTCATAAAGATTTTCATTTGTACTGTATTCCTTGCCTAGGCCCTGACCACGACGTACCTTGCTGTTGGTTTTGTGCTTTATTTAATCAGCGCACTATCTGTTGTCGTTACATTTTTGCCTCTAAATATTTCGGTTCTCGGTGTAATTATCCTGAAATGACGTCAGTTAGCCGTCCGACTACCGGAATTCCAAAAAAAACGCAAAGAAAAAGACAGAGACAGGCCGTCGAGGTCCAAAACTGCCGACAACGCTTCTCCTAAGCCAGTCACCAGTTCACCGGTACTCAGTGAGGTGCTTTCGCAGCCCCTGATACCCGCTACTTCTGACTCGCAGGCCTCTACTGAGACCCATTCGGAGTCTGGTATGCCGCGAGATGCTTCACCTACGGAACCTGTGGATGCCTCTACGTTGGATGGGTCTGGAGCCGCTGTGCAGGCACCGGCTTCTGAGGGTGTATTCAGGCCTACAGACTTGCATATTAAACTGACTCCACCTTCTATTCTAAGGCCTAAATCTTGATCTAATGTCTAAAAAACCGATGCCCAGGCCACATGTTCAGGCCCCTATGCCTAAAAAACAAATGATCAAAATGGCTAAAGATCTTATTACTCTTATCAATGGTAGTCAACCCCCCCCCCCCTTCTAAGAGGCCTAGGACTGAGCTTGACTATGACTCTTCTGATCAGAACTCTGTTTCTTCTAATTCTTCCAATGACCTAGATTTGTCCATACCTACTTATGAGGATTCTGATGCAGAGGATTCCATTCCCTCTGCTTCCCCCCCTGAGGACTTTTCTTTTGGGGAAACTTTACATACCTTAAGGGAGCATTTCCACTGGGAAAGTCAGGAATTTTCCGAATCTAAAAAGAGGCTTAGAGATTTCCTTCTTCTACCTCAGCATAGGCCTTTGGCTATACCTCCTGTACTAGACATTGTTGAAGATGTGTTTTCGGAATCCAGTATGGCCCCTGATTCCCTGCCTCCTGCTCCTAGTAATTCTGACAGATACTACAGGGTTCTTGAGTCCCACAAGTTCCTTTTCAAAAATCCTGTTGCGGATCCAGAAACCATTTCTCAGGGGCCCAAGGGCATTAAGGCTTCTACTGCTAAAAATCCTACACCTTCTGATAGAGACTCCAGGGCGCTGGATAGATGGGGTAAAAAAGTTTATACTTCTGCAACCTTGGCAAATCAGGGCTTTAAACTGCCAATTTCATATGCTAAAATATCAGCAGCATATCAGTGGAAAATAAAAATTTACAGGATTTATTGCATTCGACTGAACAAGTTGGAAAACATACTTTGCAATGTGGTTTTGATTCTTTAGAGGCTTCTTGCAGGGCTGCTGTTACTGGGTCTGTGCTTTTGGAAGGCATGGCTTAAGGAGCAATCTCTGCCTGATCATGTTAAAGCAAAATTGTTGGATGCTCCTTTAAATCAGGACCGCCTGTTTGGCAATAAGGCTGAAGAAGTTCTAAAAATGACAGAAGATAAAGCTAAATCTATGCAAACTGTAAAAGATTTCTTATAAGTGCAACCTCCAAGATTTAGTAGGCACTGGCCTACTAAGAATTGGTCCTTTCTAGCTCCTTCCAGATCCACTCAGGCCAAACCCAGGCACATCAAAAGCACCTGGTTTCAGTCCCAAGGGACTCTCAGAACTAAGCATTGGGGGGCCTCACCCCTATGGTAAGCAGTCCCAATGACTTTCCTTTAAAATTATCAAGCACTTAACTTTTAGCCGCCCCTTTGGGGGGGAAAGATTGCTCTTCATGCAAAAAACTAGGAACTCATAACCCAGGACAAAATATAGTGTCCCAGGGATACAGATTTCATTTCCATACGTTGCCAACACCAAACGGGTGGCCAGACCTGCCCCCAAATCAGTGGGCAGAGGCTCAGAAACAAGTACTTTCCCTCTTAAACATGGGGACTATTCAACTGGTACCAGAAGAGGAAACGGGACAAGGTTTCTATTCCAGACTTTTCCTGGTACCCAGAAAAGACAAATCATGGCATCCAATTCTGGACCTGTCTACTCTGAACACCTTTCTGGACATTCCAAAATTCAAGATGCTGACTCTTCACCAGTTACTTCCTATGCTAGGTAAAGATGCCTGGTTGGCAACTCTAGATTTAAAAGAAGCTTACTCGCATATCCCAATTAGGGAATCTTGCAGACGATACCTATGCTTCAAAGCAGGCTACTTGCATTATCAGTTCTCTGCAATGCCCCTTAGCTTGTCTGCTGTGCCCAGGGTATTCACAAAGTGCCTGGCTCCAGTTATTGCATTTTGCAGGCAAAGAAATATTCAAATATATCCATACCTGGACAATTGTCTAATTCAGGCAGAAAACCAGGCCATACTTCTAAATCATCTGGCGTCTGTAAAAAGGGTTCTAACTTGTCTAGGGTACACCATAAACGAAAAGAAATCACAGCTGGTAACCTCTCAACAGATTACATTCCTGGATGCAAGCTTGAATACAACTGCCCAGATGGCTTTCCTCATGCCAGAAAAGCAAATTCATTTGGTGACCTATTTCAAACAAGTGGCCACAAAAACCATGCTATCTGCAAGACAAATACTGCAAGCCTTGGGGTTCATGGCCTTCTGCATTCTTCTAATTCCATATGCAAGACTGCATATGAGGAAACTTTAGTGGTACTTAAAAAGTCTATGGAGTCAACATTGTCACAGCCTGGAAACTTTGATTCCTATCATACCTTGCCTACGCCTGGAGTTCCTATGGTGGGCAGAGGCCTGCCACCAAAACAAGGGACTGCCATTCACACTACCCCCTGCTGCCCAAACCCTAACTACAGATGCATCAGACTATGCATGGGTGGCTCACCTGGCAGGGAAACGCATTCAGGGCAAATGGAACCCAAATCAAATGCACCTACATATCAATCAAAAAGAAATGTTAGCTGTACAGAATGCTCTGACAGCCTTCAAGGACTACATTCATCCAGGACAACTAATGGTAAAGACAGACAACACCACGGTTATGTGGTACATAAACAAGCAGGGGGTGCACATTCCTACCCCCTCTGCAGAATAGCCATGGCATTGTGGAACACGGCCTTGAGCTACCAAGTGCAACTACAATCTCAATTCCTGCCAGGAAAACTGAATACACTGGCAGACGGACTAAGCAGAAATCTCATAGACCCACACGAGGGGAAACTGGAACCACGGATTTTCAACATGTTGACAACCAAATGAGGGAGCCCAGACATAGATCTATTCGCCTCCCCCCAGAACTACATGTTGGACATATTTTGCACAAGGACTCCTCACTAAAAAGCCTGGAAAGTGGATGTTCTGTCCTTCAGCTGGAAAAACCTATCAGTCTACGCCTTTCCACCTCTGCCTCTGCTCTCCAAAGTTTTGCTAAAAGTCACACAGGACAAACCAAAAATGATTTTTATTGCTCCAGACTTGCCACGCCAACACTGGTACCCACTTCTGTGTAGTGTGTCACAGATATCTCCATGGCACCTGCCTCGGACACCTACCTTACTGTCTCAGCAGAAGAACCAAATTCTGCACCCTCAGCTCCCAACATTGAACCTTGCAGCTTGGCTAATCATTTAAATTCACCCTTGGCATCCCTCAGCAAACCTGTGATGGATGTCATCTTGGAGGCGAGAAGACCTAGTACTAGAAAATGTTATGCTGACAAATGGAAAAGATTCTGTGCTTGGAATCATTCTCAAGGAATGAGCACAGCAGCGCCCAATTTACCTCAGATTTTACAATACTTAACTGAGATGCTTCACAAGGGCCTGTCTTTTTCCTCCATTAAAATCCACGCCTCAGCCATTTCAGCTCATTATAACACAGAACTTCCCCTCTTCTCTCATCCTCTGCTCAAGCAGTGCCTCAGAGGGGCCAAAAACTTGAGACCACCCAGGAGAGCTCCAACCCCTACCTGGGACCTTAACTTTGTATTGGAGAAACTCACTCTACCTCCTTTCGAGCCAGCTGCTACTGCAGACTTAAAATTTCTTTCTTGGAAAACAGCCTTCCTTCTAGCAATCACTTTAGCTAGAAGGATATCTGAGTTACAGGCCCTTATAGCAGTGGAGCCTTTCATCATCTTTCATGCTGACAGGGTGTCACTCAGGACCAGTCCATCCTTCATGCCCAAGGTGGTATCCAGTGTGGCTCTTAATCAGTCCATTCATTTGCCAACCTTCTTTCCCAGTCCACAGAACAAAGAGAAACGGATTCTGCATTTATTGGATGTGCACAGACAACTTAGATTCTACTTGGACAGGACTAAAACACAAAGAAAATCTGAACAACTGCTGGTAGCATTTGCTGCAGGGGCAGAGGGAAAGGCTATTTCAAAACAAACCATTTCTAAATGGATATGCCATTGCATTAATTTCTGCTATAAGCACAATGGAAAACATATCCCCAGGGGATCAGATCTCATTCCACCAGGGCTGCATCTACTTCTGCAGCCTTTCTCAGATGTGTTCCTACCAGGGATATTCTATAAGCTGCTACCTGGAGTTCATTTCATACTTTCATCAATCATTATCATTTACCAATTTTCTCTAAATCCAGAGCTGGCTTTGCCACTGCTGTCTTGCAGGGCCTTATAGCCGGACCTAATGCTGTATAAATCCATCTTCCCAACCATAGCTTTGGGAATCTACCCAAATGTAATGACTGCAACAGTGTAACACGAAGAACATAGTACAGTTGTGTACACTTACCATAAATGTAGATGTTCGAGTGTATTCACTGTTGCAGTCCTGGTTACCCTCCCTCCAGACCCCTGTTTTTTCTCTGACTACACCTTCTACTTTCTGTTACTATGCTTAAAGGCCTTTTTTGGTGTATTTGCTTCTGGTTGAAGGTATATTTTTGTGTTTTAAATTTTATTTTGCTCCCCATTCGGGGGGCACCTGACATTTGGGGCAAGAAAAACTGAGGTAATTATGTCGGCTGCATGTTTTATACCCCTGACGACCTGACGTCATGGAAGAAGGGACAGCAACCAATGCAGGACCCAAGACTTTGTTAATTAGGCTGACTGAGGGCAACCTGCCAGCATATTACCCAAATGTAATGACTGCAACAGTAAATACACTCGAACATCTACATTTATGGTAAGTGTAGACAGCTGTACTTTTTCCATATTTAGATGACTTGCTTATCTTTGCAGAATATTTTTCAAAGTGCCAGGAATCTCTCACTGAGAGATCTATTGCACAAGCTGAGATTAAAAGAGAAAATTCAAAAGCCTTTTTTGACGCCTTCACACATGATTGTGTTCCTGGAGGCAGTGAGACACCTCAGTTCAAAAAGCTTTTCTTCCATAAGAAACACTAGATCTGTTTCTAAATTTATTTCTAAAGGTTTCCATTCAGACTTTGGTCATTGTGAGAGAATTCCTCAGAGTTTTGGGTCTAATGGCATCCATGATTTTTAGGATACCCATGGTAAGACTGCAACTGAGAAAGGTACAGTGGTATCTGAAGTGTCATTGGTCCCAGCACGAACATCCTTTGTCCTTTCTGATACCAGTGCCGTGGTTAATTAATCTTGAATCCAAGCCTACCCTTCTTTCTCTCTCACTTCCAAAGTAGTCATTCCTCACAGACATGTCAGACATTGCTTGGGTAGCAGTTTCAGGAAGGATAAAAGTGCAGGGTGTGTGGGACACCAAGGACAGATTCAAGCACTTAAATATTAGAGATGCTTGGCTCTGATCAAGGCACTGAACTCTCAGAATTATTTGTGGTCACTACCAGAGTTGTGTGGTATATCAGCAAGCAAGAGGGTGTCGGTCCGTACCCCCTCTACAGACTAACATTGTTAGCTTGTAATATAGCTTCACAGCACAGTCTCATTATTAAGGCACCATACATTCTTTCAGAGCAAAAGTGTGTGGCAGGTAAGCTGAGTAAGACAAGGGCAGACCCTTATGAATTGAAACTTGATTTGGGGTCTTCCAATATTTAGTCCTTCTTTGGGGAGTTTCTTAAGTAGACATATCTGCCTTTTCTCTGAACAATCAGTTGGCAATATTCTGCTCCAGGACTCCATGCAAGAAGGACCTGGAAGACAGATGCCTTTTCTTTTCCTTGGACAGGAATGTTCCATTTATGCCTTATCACCCTTCCCACTGATATCCAGGGTACTTTTCAATATCAGAGGGAATCCTCAAAGATCACTGTGGTGACTCCCTTCCAGCCCATGCACCGGTGGTTCTTCATTCTTTTGAAAATGGTCAGGGGCAGTAACCGCAAGCTTCCTCACAGAGTGGATCTACTCAGACAAGCTCAGTGGTGTTTGATACACCTTGGCTCCAGTCAACTTCAGTTGACTGCCCTTTTGAAAGAGGGTTTTGCACAATTTTGTATTAAAGAAACTAATACTTGCTCCCTTTGAACCAATTAATCTGGGTGACTTGAGGTTCTTAACTTGGAAAACAGTTTTACTGATTGCGCTGACCTCTGCCAGAAGGGTTGCAAGTTCTTAAGGTTAGTCAGTCTTATCTCATTTTCCACAGAGACAGGGTTTCTTTGAGAACTAATCCTTCTTTTATTCCTAAATTGGTATCAGTTTACATTAAGCCAAACTATCCATCTTACTGTTTTTTCCCTGAACCTAAAAATGAGGGAGAAAGGATAACTCTGTACCTTAGATGTTCACAGAAAAGTCCGGCACAATCTTGACAGAAGTAAATTTTTCAGATCATTGGATCAGTTTTTCATTTCTTTTATAAGTAGGAAGAAGGGACAACTAGTGTCAAACCAGACCATTTCCAAATGATTATCTAAGGCAGTTAACTTCTGTTATACTCACCATAATAAGTGTTCCAGGCAGGTCAAAGCTCACTTTACCAGGGCCTTGGCTTCATCTTTGGCTTTTTGAAAAGGGTTGGATTCTAGAAGCAGTCTAGTAGCAGTAACTTAGTCCTCTGTACATACTTTTGCAAAGCACTATATGCTTGAGTCGTTGTCTAGGACTAGATTGTGCTTTGCTAAGACCATTCTCAAGGGGCTCTTGGACTGTTCTCCTTCCACCGCATAACTTTAGTAAGTTAGGCTAATTTTCCAATATTGTCCACAAAAACATCCAACAGACCACTCAACGGCTCAGGTGTTTATATAAAAGTTCACGTAAATTTATTTGGTGAGCGTTTTCGTGATGCAGATACACCACTTCATCAGAGCTTTTCCAGGTCTTTATCACCTTCTTTAATCCTAACTTCCAAATTTCAACAGGATTACAGTTTGTTCCTGAGGACTTCCCTGTTAATTATTTTTACGTCACTGTTTTTACTTAATTTCTTCTTCTCAGCTATTAGTTGATAAACCTCATCTTCTTCTAGCCTTAGCATAACTAATTCTTCCAGGAGTAATTCTGTTTGAATCTTTTCTTGATTCCCCATTCCCCTGCTTTACACAAATTTTTGTAAAATTTCCGAAATATTTTGAATACCTCTGTAGTATCTGTGGTTGTTTTTCTTGTCACAATCTGCTGAGTTTGGCTATAAGTCTTGGAACTTTCCATTGGCTATGTTGCTGTTCTAAATGGTTTTGCACTGCAGAACTGTTATTGAAAAATAGTTTCTGGACAGCAACCTTCCTAAACTCATGCATATTGTCTGCTTTACCACTCTGCAGTTGGTCTTTTCCTTCATCAGTAAAATTTCTTCTTCTTTTGTAATACTTCAACTTTTGTCAAACCCTCTGAATAATTCCATTTAAAGCAGCTATTTCTATGTTGTATCTACCATGCCTTTAATGACTGTTCATTTTTTTCACTCCCTACCTGTCCCCTGTGAAGTATATTTTGCATGGTCCAACAACTGCCATATCCAACCCATCAACCAAATTATTCTTTTTTTACCAAATGAGTAGGAAACAATCAGTGTCTCATTTTTTTCATTATTACCCACATCATTACCTAAGTGTTTAAGTGCATGATCTGATATTGTTATTGGATGGGTCTAAAGTTTTCCAGTTAAATACACATACTTTTGTGAAATAGTCTGTATCTAGTCTAGGGAACAATGTGTAAATGTGTCTAGAATTCCTGTTATTGAATCCACATCTTCCATAACAAATATGTGTATGTACTTTCTTCAGAAATCTACCTGGTCTAATTTTCTTTTCTAGATCATCCAGTACATACTCACCATTTCAAGTCAAGTTCCAGTCCTTAAACGTAAATAACATTCCCTACTGGAAGCTTATTGCTTCTGGTTTTAGTTGGAATATGAATACATGCCCTCATCACCCTTCTTCTCCCTTGATAATACGCCTCATGCTCACATTTATGTTTTCCCTGATAATCTGCTGAAAGTCCACAGTGAAATACCTTGTCAAATTCACATGCTCATTTCTGTTCAAATGTGTCTCATGCAACATTACTATTATGCAGCCTCCATTTCTTAGTACAATTCTTTTTGCATTTTAACTCAAAAAATCCATCACTGTGATTGCAAAAAAACAGAATTCTAATCCACAGTTGGATTGTTTTTGTCAATACAATAGACTTCTAAACTATTTTGAAGAAAAATGAAGGATTCACCATCTCATAACAGATTTCCATAGTTAAGTAGTGAATGAAAAGAAACCAAAATGTTTAGGGCTTTACATATTTAGTGTAGTCCTTTTGTAGACCCCGAGTTTCAATGTTGTGTGAGTATGATTTCTGACATAGATGTTGATGTCTGTCTCCTTGTGTGAGAAGTGTATTTTGTACAATTATGCAAATGCTGTTATTTAATTTTCTGCTGGAAATAGTGTAAAATGAATGAAGTACATTATTTTTAGTTGCACTCCATTATTTTGTGATAATTTAAATTTAACATTTTTTTATATTTTTTCCTTTCCCTTTTTCCTCATAGGCCTTTAAGGCTTGCCGTCTTATGACTAACAATGCAGGAAGGCTTTTCCATTACAGAGTTACTGTGTCACCTCCAACTAATTTTCTGGTAAGCTTTTATAGTTGGCATAGTTATTTTGGGAAGTGAAGCTGAGTATCCTTGCCTGGTTGATTGACCTTTTCTCTCTGATTTTTAGACTGACAGGCCAACTGTAATAGAATATGATGATCATGAGTACCTTTTTGAAGGATTCTCCATGTTTGCTCATGCTCCACTGACAAGTGTAAGTACATAAGTTTTTGTTTTTGTGTGTATGTTAGTGCATTAATTCATTTGATCTAGTTGGATAGCCAGGTAACCTGACAAATATGAAGTCTGATCAGATGTTATCAATCTTCACTTAATCCTTGGCTGTGGGTTTGGTTTCATATGTTGGAACCAACTCGGTCGTTGTTCCAGCTTGCGGCTTCCAAAAACTCTCAAGCTCAGCCTTACCCATAATGCTCCTCTAAGGATTACATCAGATCTCGTTTGCCACTTTTAGTGCCAGACAAATTTCTCCTGCCAGCTCTCAAGCAAGCTTATTTCTTAAAACTGTAAGTGTTCTTTTTTCAAAACGTTTTCGTTTTTTATTCCTTGTTTATTTTTTTCTCTTACTCAGCTCCTCTTTAGCCATTTTCTTAACAAGGGTAGTGTTTTTTCCTTCTGTATACCATCATTGGTAATTCCTCTCTCTTTCGCTTTTTCTTTACCATTACGGTAATCTGTTCGGACCATTGTTGGTACCTTTTTTTCTGTCCTTTTCTCTAATTACCACTACAGTAGACCTTTTGTAACATTGTTGGTACATTTTTCTCTCTGCTCATTTTAAAAAAAAATTTAGACTCCCCTTTCCTCCTTTCTTTCTGTGTGGTTGTGTGTTTCTTCTGCCATGGCTGCGAAGGCTAAAGGTACTTCTGGCTTCAGAAGATGCCAGAAGTGTGATTGTAAATTATCATTACCAAACTCTGATGGGCACTCTGTGTGTGTCTACTAATTGGGCCCTGTGCACCTTTAGGAAGACTGTGCGATCGGTCGTGGCTTCAGTCACTGGGCCCTTGTAGAAAGAAAAAACAAACTCATTACAGCTGAGTGCACCTGCTATCGCCACAAAGTGCCAAATATTGCTTGTTCACATTTACATTAATAATTCCAAAACCTTGCTACATACAATGTATCAGAAGATTTCATCCTAAAGCATACATGATGGCAAGCACAATTGTATTGATATTTGCCCTGTGCTTAATGAAGCTAAAGAGATGTTTAATATTGTATGTATGCTGTTTATTAGTATTGTAATAATTTTCATATTTCTGTAAATATCCCAACATTCAGATAACACAGAAGTGCATAGCCTCATATGAAAGCTCACAGGTGTACGAAGGAGCTTCTGCTGGCAGTGTGTCTTGTTTGAATGATCATTGAAAGATCATAATCTGTTTTCAATGATAGAAAATTAATATTCACTGCCTTTATTTTGGCTTATAAAAATCCAGTTTAAAGCATTCGACTGAATGAATGCCATTAATGTAAAGATCACTTTATCCTGAATATCTTGCCATTTACAGTTTTCTTTTAGCACTTATGGTTCCAGAGATATGAATATTTGTTTGAAATGAAAGGTGATAACTTCCACTGGGAGTTAAAAGTACACACTCAAAAGAACTGTACTGGAGGGAATGAGTTAAAAGGCTTTATAAAATTGATGTGCATCTGTCAGGTCTAAAACTGATGTTAGCTCTCCTCCTCTTTCTTCTTCATTCAAACATGATGGATCTAAGAAGAGGAGCTGCTCGGCTCCAGTAGTCTCATCGGCACCGCCAATCAAAATGGCTAAGACTTCCCCCGTTCCCAAAGTTTCAGCAGAACTAACTGGGAAATTGTTTCCACCAACATTGCCGTCAGCACCTACCTCTACACTGACAATTTTGGCACAAATTACTGATGTTCATCGTGTTACACTGCTGCAGTCATTACACTTGGGTTAACCTGCCGTCAGGCGGTCCCGCAGTCGGCCTGAGTTCCAAAGTCTTGGTCCGGCGTCTGTTGCTGTCGCTTCTTCCCTGACGTCAGTGCGTCAGGGGTATATAAGATGCACCCGACGCCATTTTCTTCAGTCTTTCTTGCCGCGTGGTGCCCGATGCAGAAGCAGTTCGCAAGTGCCGGCCGGCTGACTCTTGAGATTTTTGAAGTCGAATTTCAGATCCGAAGTCTTCAATAAAGCTAAGTACCCCATTGGGGAAACTTTTTTCTTGCCTCAGACCGATGTCAGAAAAAGTTAATAATTGTATTTCTTGTGGGAAGCAAATACCTCATAAGGACTTCCACTCTTACTGTATTCCATGCCTATGCCCTGATCACGACGTCACTAGTTGTCGGTTTTGTGCTAGATTTAACAAATGCACTATAAAAAGACGTTTTGATTTTGCTTTGCACTACTTTGGCCGAAGGTTCAATTATACGATGTCGTCGGATCAGCCGACGACCTCAATATCGAAAAAACGCAAAGACATGGATAAAGACAGGCATCCGAGGTCCAAAACCGATGACGAAACCTCTTCTAGGCCGTTCGCCGGTTCTCAGTGAGGCGCATTCGCAGCCCCTAACACCCGCTACCTCAGAGCCACAGGCCACTTCCGACTCCCACGTGGAGACATCTAGGCCTCTGGAAACTCAAGGTATTGGGCCTATGGAAACTAATCCCTCAGATGGGTCCTGAGTCGCTGAGCAGTGATCGGCTTCTGAGGGTGTTTTCAGACCTTCACAACTTACCATTAAGACAACAGCCAAGACAAAGGTACCATTAAAGACAAAGAAACAAGTACAGCATTCTCCTGGACAGTCCTCCATGCCTAAGAGACAGATGCTCAAAATGGCCGAAGACTTCATTACTCTAATCAGGGGGTCCCATCCCCCTCCTGAGAAAAGGCCTAGGCAGGATACAGACTATGACTCCTCTGATCAGGTTTCCATTTCCTCTGATTCATCTTCTGACCAGGGATACTCTCTACCCCCCTATGAGGACTGTGATGCCGAAGAATCTATCCCTTCAGCCTCTCCTCCTGAGGATTATTCTTTTGGGGAAACTTTACATACCATGAGGGAGCATTTCCTTTGGGACAGTCAGGATTACTCAGAATCCAAGAAAAGGCTCAGGGATTTTCTCTTATTGCCTCAGCACAGGCCTCTGGCTGTTCCACCTGTGCTAGATACTGTGGATGATGTGTTCTCTGAATCTAGTTTATCTCCTGACTCTTTGCCCCCAGCTCCAGCCAAGCCAGATAGGTATTACAGAGTCCCTGACTCTCACAAGTTTCTTTACAAAAACCTTTCTGCTGATCCAGAAACTATTTCCCATGGTCCAAAAAGGGTTAAGGCTTCCATTGCAAAAAATCCAGTACCCTCTGACAGAGATTCCAGAGCTTTGGATAGACGGAGGAAGAAAGTATACACTTCTGCAACTTTAGCAGTAAGAGCTTTAAATTGTCAGTTTCACATGCGTAAGTACCAACAATATTTAATGGCTCAGTTAAAACATCAATCAAAAAGAGATGTTTTGCTGTTCAAAATGCCCTAACAGCTTTCAAGGACCTTCTACATCCAGGACAATTATTATTAAGGACAGACAACACCACAGTAATGTGGTACATAAACAAGAAAGGGGGCACTCACTCTTATCCCCTATGCAGGCAAGCCATGACCTTGTGGAACACAGCTCTAACGTATCAAGTTCACCTGCAAGCACAATTCCTGCCAGAAAAGAAAAATACTCTGGCAGATGATCTAAGCAGAAATATCATGGACCCCTCACGAATGGAAATTGAATCCACAAATCTTCAGCATGGTAACGCAAAAATGGGGAGGCCTAGACATTGATCTTTTTGCCTCCCCACTGAATTGCCAACTACAAAAAATCTGCACAGGGACTTATCACAAAGAAGCATGGAAAGTGGATGCTCTTCTGTTCACTGGAAAACCTAAAAGTTTATGCCTTTCTGCCACTGCCTCTACTTTCAAAGGTACTCCTAAAAGCCAGACAAGAAAAAACACAGATGATCCTGATTGCTCCAGACTGGCCGCGCCATCACTGATACCCTATCTTAAGGAACTTGGCTCAAGGCCCACCATGGATTTTCCCTCAAATTCCACACCTTCTGACTCAACAAAACAATCAGATCCTGCACGGTCAGCTCAAAACCCTAAACCTGGTTGCATGGCAGATACATTAGTCAAACAGGCAACACCTCTCTCTAAAGCTGTTATGGATGTCATTTTGGAGGCCAGGAGGCCTAGCACCAGGAAAGCTTACTCAGAAAAATGGAAGAGATTCTGCGCCTGGAAACAGGCTCAAAACCTTGACCTTCTTGTTCCGAACATTCCTCAGAGTTTACAATACTTAACTGAGATGCTGGACAAAGGCCTATCCTTCTCATCAATTAAGATCCACGCCTCTGCCATTTCAGCACATTACAACACGGATCCTCCTTTATTCTCTCAACCCTTGCTAAAACAGTACCTCAGAGGGGTAAAAACATAAGACCGCTCCGGAGTGCACCAACACCAACTTGGGACCTCAACTTTGTTTTGGAAAAACTGACCTTACCACCTTTTGAGCCAGCCAATACAGCCAATCTAAAATTGTTATCATGGAAACAGCTCTGCTCCTGGCAGTAACGTCAGCATGAAGAGTCTCAGAGCTACAGGCATTAATGTCAGTGGAACCTTTTATAATTTTTCATCAGGACAGGATATCTTTAAGGACAAACCCTACCTTTATGCCAAAGGTGGTATCTAGTGTGGCTCTTAACCAAACCATCCATTTGCCAACTTTTTATCCAAATCCCCAGAATAAAGGGGAGAAACTTCTGCATTCTTTGGACATACACAGGCAGCTACGCTTCTACTTGGACAAAACAAAGGCTTTCAGGAAAACTGAGCAACTGTTTGTAGCATATGCTGCAGGATCACAGGGCAAGGCTATCTCAAAGCAGACTATATCCAAATGGATAGGACACTGTATTCGGTACTGCTACTGTCAACATGGAAAATCAGTCCCAAATAACATTAGGCCACATTCCACCAGGCAACAGCCACTTCAACAGCCTTTCTCAGAGGAGTACCTACCAAGGAAATTTTGGAGGCTGCAACTTGGAGTTCAGTGCACACCTTTACCAAGCATTACCACCTGCCTCTTTACTCTAAATCCAGAGCAGGCTTTGCCACTGCAGTTCTGCAGGGCCTCATAGCCAAGCCTAACTCTTTATAGACCAGCCACCCAACCTCAGCTTTGGGATTCTACCCAAGTGTAATGACTGCAGCAATGTAACACGAACATAGTACAGTTTTGTACCTACCATAAATGTAGATGTTCGAGTGTTCACACTGCTGCAGTCCAGGTTACCCTCCCTCCATCCCCTCTGAACTAGCTGGACTTATCTATACCTTTCTATCCTGTACAACCTTTGTGGTGTATTTGCTGGTAACTGAAGCTATTGTTTTTATTTTATATGTATATTTTTGATTAGCAATATGTATTGCCTTCCTACTTGGGGGCACCTGACATCTGGGGCAAGAAAAACTGAAGAAAATGGCGTCAGGTGCATCTTGTATAGCCGTGGAGCATTGACGTCAGGGAAGAAGCGACAGCAACCGACGCCGGACCAAGACTTTGGAACTCAGGCCGACTGCGGGACCGCCTGACGGCAGGATAACCCGACTGCGGGACCGCCTGACGGCAGGATAACCCAAGTGTAATGACTGCAGCAGTGTGAACACTCAAACATCTACATTTATGGTAGGTACAAAACTGTACTTTTTAGACCAAACAATTTTAGAACCTTTTCTCTCCTCCGTTCCAGTGGTTTCAGAACCCAAGGAGTTTTCATTTAAAGACAGGCTATGCACAAGATATTCATTATGTCAAACCCCTTCTTGGAGAAACCCTAGTACCCATTGGTCTCTTCGATCTGTTCTACCAAGTGCTTCACGGAGTCCAATATTTTGAGACTGTTGGACCAGCTCCTGGTGGTGAGAGGATTAGCTACTTCCTCAGTTCCTAGCCTCTCTGGCTCTGGAATGTTTAACAGTCTCTACATCAATTCTTGTTCCTCCTCTGACTCTAGCTGAGCCTTCGGAGGTCCCAGTGCCAAAAGTCCCGGCTTTGACTGTCTCAGTGCTGGCCAGATCTGCATCTCTGGCACAGATAACTGCACTGAGCTCTTCAGTTCTGGCAGAACCTGGGACCTCCTGGAGTCAAAGCTTTATCTGTTCCGGAGTCCGTGGTTCCACTCTAGTGTTGTTGGAGATGTCCATGCTTCTCGGGGTTTCGGCACACATGAGTTCGACTCCGGCTTTGGAGGCTGCTTCCTCGGTTCGGGATAGGACCAATGTTCTGAAGAATCTATTTTGGTTCCGGACTACCATTCCTCTATGAGGGGGGGCCTGCTTTCGAGGCCATGGAGAGTTGCTTGTCCACTGTGTGATCACAGTCGATACCACTTTCGTTGGACCAACAAACCCTGTCCTACTCCTCGTCCAGAGCTCCCTCCAGTCTCTGCCCTGGGACAGCAGGCACAGAAGCCTCATGATCCAACCATGGTGGTCATGTCCTCTTCAGATACCTGTTCAGTCAATCCCATCGAGGAGATACCCTTGAAGAGGAAATGCAAGAGGAAGCACTTGGACTCCTTTGAGGAGTCTTGCACAGAAGATGCTGATTTCAGTGAAGGGGAAGGTTCCCCAAACAGAGGGTTGGCTGGACTTGACATCAGCCTTCCTCAGAGAATCAGTATACCTGGAGGCTTTCCGTGCTTGACCATCTACCTCTTAGATCTCTCTGCCCACTGACAGTCTAATTAAATTGACTGCGCAGCAGGCTTGGAAGATACCTGATTCCATCAAACCAGTTCCCAAGAGACCAGACCATGTTTTGTCAGCCCCTCAGGATCAGCAGCATTGGGCTAAAGGGATACCAGTAGATGCCATGGTAGGTTACAGCAGCCACCAGAAAGGAACTTGCCGATGAAAGTCATAATGTCCATCCTCCTAAAAGAGTCTAGGATGATAGATTTGGGAAGCGAGTATACGCTTCATCGACCTTTATGCTCAAGTCCTTGATCTGCACACACATACACACATTTCACGAGACTTCAGTGAGATCTGATAAAGAGGCTATCAGATACTCTGACAGGAGCAGTAGCTGAGGGGGTTCAGGACAAAGTAGCCTCCCAGCTGGCAACCCTTGATTCAGTTTGCAGTTCGTCCATGAGACTCATTGCGCATGCAGCCGAAGGGACGACTAGGGCAGTGGGTTCTGGTGTAGCCATGAGGAGACACACGTGGATATGCTTATGTGAATTTGCGCAGCCATTCAAGTCTTCTTTCATCAATGCTCCATTTGACAGAACATCTCTTTTTGGTCCCAAAGTTAGAGGCCCTTCCCAGATGTGAGAAGGATGGAAAGACTCTTTCTGTCGTAGGCATATGCTTTTCCACTCAACAGTCTTACTCCATGAACCAGAGAAGTGGGAAGCTATGGTTCAAAAAGTCCCAAGTACCTTTCCTTCACTCACATGGCAACGACTCCCCCTGGGGCAGAGGGGGGAGTTATAATGGAAGACTGTGCTCAAGGCAGAGGTGGCCCACAGAATCAGGGTTCCAGGGAAACTTTCACTGGTAACTGCTAGCAGCGCTCCTGAATGTTGGCCCGATTGCCGTCCTCTGGAGAACCAAATTCCAGATAGTTGCATTTCAGTCTGTTCTTCCATTCTTAGGAAAAGATGATTGGATGTGCTCAGTAGATCTTCAGGATGCGTATTATCACATAAAAATGGACAAGTGTTCCAGAAGATTCCTGTGCTTCCTGCTGGGAGCCAGTCATTAGTTCAGTGCGTTGCCCTTTGGTCTCACCACAGCCCCCAGGGTGTTCACCAAATGCATGGCAGTGGTAGCAGTTCACTTCAGACTGCAAGAATTCTGCAAGTTTCCATAATTAGATGACTGGCTGATTACTGCTCTCACCAGGCATCTACTGTTGCAGGCAAGAAACTTGCTCCTCACTGAGGTTCACTGTAAACTACAAAAATTCACATCTAGAGTCAACACAGCAGTTAGAATTGATGAGAGTGATGCTAAACACAAACACCAGCATCACTAATTCTCCCAGAAAGACTTCACATAATGAAATCGCAAGTCAGTCAGATTATTCGCAGCAAAATGGTGACTGCAAGTCTGTTGTTACAAACTCTAGGATCAATGTCAGCCTTCATTACTTCACTTCCCCTTGCAAGATACCACATGCGGATTCTCCAGTGGCTCTTGGTGTCTCAGTGGTCCTTACTGAATGAAACAAAGTCCCATCTGGTAATAATCACCAATCTATGTAACAAAGACCTGAGTTAGTGGCTTCACTCCAACAAAATTTTGTCATTCCTGAATCCCAAGCCATAGTGACCATAGACACATCCAAGATAGGGGGAGTATTATCTGGGAAAGTCAGTACAAGGCACTTAGTCCCAGCTGAAGGCCAATTTGCACATCAGGGTTCTAGAGATGAGGGCAGTGATGTTAGCATTGCAAGCATTCCAAGAAACCCACTCCTTGAGAACGATTGCGATTGAAACAGATATCATGCCAGTGGTCTGGTACATCAACAAGCCAGGGGGAACCAGATCTTACCCTCTTCGTCAAGAAGCACTCAGGATATGGCAATGGGTGATTTCATCCAACCACTTTCTAATTGCAACGCATATTCTGGGAAGCTCCAATGTGATTGCAGACAAATTGAGCAGCAGCATCCT